>NC_046362.1:6677128-6840616 GCF_011125445.2 Fundulus heteroclitus
GCACATTCAGATGAAGGTATGTCACCGATTGTATGGAATTATCAAGTCTGTTTCCACTGCTCTCATGTATGATTGTTAAGTTCAATATTTCTACTGTTCACCTTTACGCTCAGCAACAGCTGACAGGAAATGATGTCATGAGTAGGAGGTGAAGGTCTTAGCTTTAAAAACTGCAGACGATGCATTAATAATGGGTATTAAAGGTTATTTAATAACTGTTTATGGTTATTGAAGGTTATTTAACTAGGTTAAGCTGAAAACATTGTTGCAACTCAATCTGTTTGTAGAAAAGGATGTTTTGAAATTTGCTAAGCTTCCAACTCTTTAAAAATTATATGAAAATCTTTAATAAACATTTCTTTTATTATTTTTCTTCTAATCAGTGTCACCCAAAGTAAACAGGCTTTGCCGAACAAGATGACCACAATGACTGTAGACGAAGTCAAACTTTTTATAACGGAGCCAAATCAGAAAACTCAACAAAATCTTTCTCAACCTCTTACATAACCTGCCGATGATAGTCTGGAGCGTGTCGAGCCTTGCTGAGCACAGGTGTTTAAGCCATCCCACTTTTCAAAGTCTAAGGGGTGGGGGAGAAATCTAAATTCACAGTATTTAACCAGGACATGATGTAATCAGCAAGTAGAGAGCAACTGCAGGGGGACGTCAGCGCTCCTGGTTTTCCTCTCCATGTCCTAACAGAAACCCTGCTTTAATGCAGAGCAGGAATTTCATAGTAAATACAAGAAAAGCAGTGAAAATGCAGAAACGTTGGTGAGAACATACAGTAACAAAAAAACTACTAACTTTTTCATTTATGTTAGGGGGATTTTATGTGCTGCTTATTGAATGTGATTTATGCTGTTCCCCATTTTTTATATAAATATCTTAGACATTTATTACACATTTGTAATAAGCCTCTGATTTCAATAATATTTAGCACCGCTTTTCCTTGCTGCTACAGCCGGAAGCCCTGCCACATATTCTCACTTGGATTTAGTCTTTGACTTTGATTGGGCCATTCCAACACACACATATGATTTGATCTGAACTATTCCATTAAAGTGATGACTGCATATTTGTCACATGCCCTGCATGATGGGGAACCTTTTGCATTCAACAGGTTTTCTTCAAGTATTATCTTGTTTATCTCCATCAATCATCTCATCAACTCTGAAAAGCATCTATTATCCAGCCAATGAGGCATCTGCATAAGGACGGCTAAATAGAAATGCAAACCATGGATGATTTGTATTAACAGAATTAGTTTGGAAAACTGCATAACTTCTATTTCATTTCACCATTAAGCACTAAGATAATACATTAAAGTTTTTGTTTTTTTGCAAAGTGGCTACACACTAAGGTTTAAATTATTACCATCTCTGAGATATTTTTTTTTATTGTTTCAAATACCCAATTGCAAAAGTTTTTTGATTTTAGCCTGAGGTCCCAAGTTTTGTTTCAAATGGGATTAAGTGAAAAATATTGTGAATCAAAATAGTGTTGTAAATTGAGTGTCGACAATACATAAATTGATATGTTTCCTGGATTCCCATGACTTTTGATTCATGACATCACTTCACTATAGAAACTCTATGTCTTTTGCTTAATACGGCGACGTAAAAAGCTTTTCACTTTGACGATTCTATTACATGGCAAGCCTAAGTAAACAAAAAGTTGTGGTAGTCCACCCAGCAGGAGAATCTTTGGCTACAAACAATCATGCATTGATAAAATGGAGGACAGAGATTATTTGATTTATTTTGTAGTCAGTGGCCGTTTCTCAATATGCGTACTTGAGCGTTCTCGTGTGCTCCACCATCTTCTCCACAGTCTTGAGCAGATTAAGATCCAGGTGGTTGTGGCTGCACCAGTGGACCAGCCGGTTCCCCTACTGTTTATAAGCAGGCTCATCACTGTCCTGGAAAAGACCAATACCAGGGGTGTCTTCAGCTCTACTCTTACTCGCTTTGGGCATCTGAAAATTGTATTCTGGGATGACCCAGACTTGTGAAGGTCTACCATTCTCATGCAGATATCTTGGCTGATGGCATTGGATTTTTTTCCCCTAATGTTACAAAAAAAGCAGTGTATTTGCAGTGTAGCCTTTAAATATATAAATTTAACTTAAGCATTGCAAATTTACCCTTCAGAAGCTTAGAAAACCAGGACACCATTGTATGTAAACACCTGACTTTGAAAAAGGTAATGCACCATTCCCAAGAACATAAGTACAAAATAATTTTGGTAATCCTAACAGACATAAAACAGGAAAAGTTTAGTCTGATTTAATGTCAGTGGGAACAAAGGTTAGGTGTCCTTTGTACAGTGTATGCAGATGTTTGATTTATGTATATTTCTGCCATTTATTGTAAAGTTTTGTATTCACAGTTCTTTTAAATGTACAAATCAAAGACGTACAGTGATAACATTTATCCATTAATTTACAAAAGCCTTAACTTTCCTTGAAGAAAATTAGACCTTTTCAGAAAGCATCTTCCAGCAAAAAAGTATGGAAAAAAAATCCAAGGTAACTGAACAACAAAGGGAGAATTTAGAAAGAGTTTTTTTTTTTTTTTTTCGTGTGTGCGTGTGTGTGTATGTTTTCAAAGCATCCATTCAGGACAGGAGAACCCCATTCTGGTCCCATGTGCAAACACAAGGTCCAATCTTTCAGAGAAATAGGGTTTATGTTTGTTAGGTGACTGCACACCGGCTGTGTGACCTCTCAATCTACACTGGGTCCCGGAAAGTACACAGAGGAGTAGATGTTTCCCTTCAGAGCTCAGATCACACAAGTCACTTTAATGATGTATTGTATTCGTCAGGGTAAGGTCAGACAGTTCCTGCAGTCACACCTGTGCTTAGGAATGGACAGTCTACAGTCTGTCAGATGTGCTTTTTGCAATTAGTTTTCTCTTTAGTCACCACTTTCCTTTTCATTAACCCTGTTTACCATCTGAAATAGAAGGAAGAATTGTTACATAATGCTATGAATCTGTTTCTATAAATAGTTTAAAAAATATGGAAATTTATAAAGTTGAAAAACAACTTATCGTAAGTATTGAAGGATTTTGATTTACGCTTTTGTACTGTAATCATTTATTTTTTTAGCCATTTACCTTGGGCACAAATTTTGTATTAAATAGTGCTTGTTAAATGGCATTAACTCAATTTAACCAGTAAATTCAGCCACAAGGGGACACAGTGTCCTGTGTCCTATTTTGGGCCAGCCCCAACCACAAAAAAATAAAAAGGGTTTCATCAGGAAAGCATCCGCAATAAAACGTTTGTCAAATGTACCAAGGGAGTCAATAACATAATCTCCATACCGGATCAGTCGAAGATCGGGTTAGCAATGACCCCCACTGGTGCTGGTGACTGACAGGGTATAGGTGAGAACTCGGCAACTGTTGGTGAGAAAAAAAAACTGGAGGAAGAGGAGGAAGATGTGTGTGTAGGCAGAGATGATTAAAGGTCTGTAACTTAGAGTAAGGACTTTGAATGTTGGGACTATGACAGGAAAAGTTAGGACAGTTGGCTGACATGATTCAGAGGAGGAAGGTGGACAAACTATGCATTCAGCAGACCATGTGGAAATGTAGCAAGGCTAGTAGGTTAGGATCAGGGTTTAATCTCTTCTAGCATTGTGTGGATGGGAAGAGAAATGGTGCATGAGTTTCCGTGACGAAAGTGTTCACTACAGCCATTTCCATCCTTTTTGCAAAGTCTACCACCATCTGTCCTTCAGCATTCCTGTTGAGGATACCAAAACTGCCCATCATCTCGTCGTCGCCTCTGTCCCAGACCCAACGTATCCATTGAAATCTGCATCAGTCACCACTGTCTCACCTCTGGAAATATTCCGCATCACTTCATCTAACTCACTCGAGATTTTCACCTTCTCTTGTAACTCAAACCCCATCCTAGGGACATAGTCACTAACAATAATGAACATCACACCTTAATTTCAAGCTTCAAACTAATCACCCTATCTGTCACTCTTTTTACCTCCAGAACACTCCTGACAAACTCTTCCTTGCAGAAGAGGCAGGAACACAGGGTGACTTTAAGCTATAGTTGGTAATCCTGTTCAGAAACACTTTTTGTTATACGGGGTAAAATTGTCCTTCCATCCTGAAAGTAGTTAATCCTTTATGTATTCACAAAAAGAGGTTAAAAATCATTCTCTGTGGGAGCTGCAAGTCTGTAAAAATTCTGACCATTCTTTGCCGTTCGGTCCAAAGGGCATGGATTTGTTTTGTTTCCTGCTCTCACACATTGACGTTATATACCCCCCCACCCCCCAACCCCACCCCTTCCCCCCTCTGTTCCTCAAATTCCGGGGTAATTGCCTTTTTTATCGGTTGAGCCACATGCCATTGATTCTGATGTGCTCACCTAACGCTAGTGTGCGTGCTCTTTCCTTCTGAGTTTCCACTTGCTGGCTGCACATGCGCACTTCTAGTGTTTATAGATCCGGTTAGCTTAGTGGTTAACTGTTCATAGTAGCTCCACTGCTCTGACTGTATACTTTGAACATATACAGTCAAAGCAGAGAGTCACAAGAAGCGAACCGCTTTCATGTTTATGAGAAGAAGGTGAAAGGCTCAGTCAAAAGAAATAAGACCAGAGTGGATTTGGGAGATTATTTTCATGCGATCCCCCTTATGAGTGGAAGAGCAAGGTAAGAGAGTCTTGCGCCCTGGAAAGGAGTGGAATGGAGGTTAGCTGTAGCAAGACATAATATATGTGCGTGAAAGATAGGGACCCAAGTGGAGCCATGAAGTTACATGGAACAGGTCTTCTAACAGTGCTTCATCCACCAGACAGGATTACACACGTGTCACCACGGTGTTTAGATATTTACAGCAATCAGTGTGATCCATCCATCCATCCATCCATCCATCCATCCATCCATCCATCCGTCCATCCGTCCATTTCCCGACACGCTTATCCCTGCTGGCGTTGCGGGGGTGCTGGTGCCTATCTCCAGCTGTCAATGAGCGAGAGGCGGGGTACACCGTGGACAGGTCTGAGTCACTCATGTTGTTACAATTTACATGTTAAGCTGTTGTACACATCACTCTGGTTATCATCGGGGAAAGGAATCAGATAGTGGAGCTTGACCTGGCTGTAGTCTGGCTGATCGGAATGGAGCAGGAAACTGGACTTGTTCCGTATTCTCACAGTGAACGACGAAGAGCTTGTCCGATGACGTGATGTTCGGAGAAGTCATAGAGAATGTTGAACCGTTATCATTAATTACAATAACGTAGTTGCTCCGTCGGGCGAATGTGTACGTATGTAAACAAAACGGAGCAGTCACAAAGGATGTGGAATTTGGCAGTAACGGCCAGTAGACCATGCTGCAATGCCACGGTCTACCAAATTTCCCTAAAAAAACACAGAAGATTAAGAAGAGATTCCTTCTCTGCTGAGCAACAAAAAAAGCAAACAAAGCAGTATTGTATGAGTTTGTTTGTATTTCGAGCGCCGAGGCTGGACTTGCACGAGGTTCTAATTATGGTTGAAACGTTACTGAATAAAGAATAATTTTTCAGCTCTTTTAATGTTTCAAATATTGGTTGCATTGGGAGCCCTGACAGGTTTGCTTCTCGACCACACAACAACGCCAAAATACATCACGTTTACGTCGAGCCTCAAAACCCACTCGGGTCAATTTGCCACATTCAGAATAACTTGATCCTGACAAGCCTTTACATGCATCTATATCGGATTATCAATCTCCACAAACCATCCCTCTCATTTTACCATCCCTACACTCACTTTTTATTTTGGGCTTACAAGGACTAGATGGCCTGTGGAACTGACCCTGACATCTCATACCATTGCTCCAAACACCAAAAGAAATGCCTTGGGAACAGGGTAATAGCCCTCCTCCACCTCTAAAAAGTAAATGCTGACTGGCCAATTAAACTTCCTTGAGTTTAGTAACTCAACAAGCATGCCAATTGAATGTCACATGGCTCCTTTCCCTCCCCCTTTAAGCCTCCTTTCCAAAAGTAGGCTAAATGTTTCTATTCATTTCACAAGTAAATCATTTATTAATCTAACTAAAACTGATTACAAAGAATACAATAGAAACAAGGTCAAAAAAGTCAACTTAATTACAAATGTCCAAAACTAGCTTACCATTGACTATAAATATTAGATCAGATGTAGGGTTGGATATGTTTGTTCACTCTACCTACATGAGATACTGTGTTGTATTCATGTCCCTTTGGAGGCTCAGAGAATACTTTAGGGAATGTGGTTCAGAATGAAAAATCACTGAATGACAACAGGGAGGCATTGGAGGCAAACAGTGGTCAATGTGGTATCTTTGTGTACACAAACAGTTCAGTACAGGCTGTCCTGGAACA
The DNA here is from genome assembly GCF_011125445.2 of Fundulus heteroclitus. Taxonomy (NCBI): domain Eukaryota; kingdom Metazoa; phylum Chordata; class Actinopteri; order Cyprinodontiformes; family Fundulidae; genus Fundulus; species Fundulus heteroclitus. The sequence goes on from NC_046362.1 coordinate 6,683,515, forward strand.
CGGCTATACTGTGAAGGGCACACCACCAGATATTGCTCTTCTCCTTCCCTTTATAAAAGTTTAGATTTTTTTACTTAGTGGTTTTTCTTCACTGAAAAATGGTGCATTTCTCATTAAACTAAGAGACAATGTGTAGAGCTTATGTAACTGTCTCCACGTTAGTCTGGTTTTATGTACAACTTTCATTCATATCTTTACTGTAGCTATACATTCTTCACAATTGTAAATTATTTATATTTCTTTTAACTTTGTTTTCAGTAGAAATAATCAATTTCATATAAATATTTACTTTGTAATATTGTACAGATATTTCCTAAAGTATAATCATAAACTACATATGTTGCCCATATAACATGACTTACTTAATTGCCCACAGGTTTGATTGTCCTTGGTTTTTATAATGGCCCAATATTAACCACCTATATATTGCAGGTTAGATATGGGTAAGAAGTGTGATCCATGTGGATCCTGTGCAGTTTGAAATATTTTCTCACTCATTTTGTGACTCAGCTAGGGTTATAGGGGACCAGTTTGTTTTGCTGACAGTTTGTATTTAGACCTGGTCCACACATACCTGGATATCTGGGAAAACACTTGTTTAAGCAGTTAGACCTTTATTCCACATGTAAACTCAGTTTTACATCTTTAAAATAGAATAATTCTGGACACTCCAGCAAAAGGAGAAATTTCTAAAAACTCAAAACATGTGTGTTTTTGAGCGCACACATGTACATGACAAAACAGACTTTTAGGGTCCAATGCATCACATCTGTGACAAATGATGCAGCGCCAAGATCATATGTGCATCCACTGCTTAGCCATACAGTGATGTAAAAATGAATGCTGTCAGACAGGTGCCCATTTCTATGTGGTATGCTAACACATTTGGTGAACTGGTGAATTGCAGCCAAACTGCATTATGATTCCTCTCAGACATTCAATTTTACTCCATATCTGACTTTATTCATAGTTTGAGTTTATCATAAGCATTTAAAACTGAAAAGGACCTTCCAAATTAATAAAAAGAATGCACATAAGCCATCCTAAATCATGAACAAAAGTCTGCACAACATTATTTTGGGGTTTTAGGTCATCACATTGCACTACCTGATGATCACCAAGGTGATGTCTACCACAATTTAACAGATACATTGTAACAAGGTGTGAGGCCATTACTTTAATTGGTGTAAACTGTCAAATACACTCATGCGTAATGCTGCACAGTGGATGCATTGGCACTGCTGGAAGATCTTGCAGTTGGGAGAATCAGGAGGGAACGCAGCTTCAGATATCAAAGATTTCCGGGCCAATGATGATGACTGGCTAATATGCTGCTTGAGACTCCAAACATTGCATTCTGCTATCACGTAGAGGGGACAATGGCTACATCCCCAAGGTGTAAGCCTCTCTTCGTACCCCAGAGCGCAGAGAAGGTCTTAATATGGGTTGCACCATGCAGCGTTCAGCTCGGGAGCGTCTCGTCAGCTTCCTAAAATGCATTTTGCAGTGGTGGTGGTGGTGTGTGTGTGTGTGTGTGTGTGTGTGTGTGTGTGCCTCTCATTCCTTAGCTGTATGGTATGGGGCTCCCAAATACATGTTGGCTAGAACAACTTCCTGTCTACATGTTCTTACATTTTTGAAAATTCAAGTTTGCAAGATATGGGCTCATAGTGTCTAGTATATAGATTGAGGTTAAAGCAAAGTGGTTTAACTTTTACAGGCATGAGCTGAGTGTCTGTTTTAAAAATTTTAGCTGCTTGCCAATGTTTTCATAACTATAAATTAAAAACAAGCCTAGACAGAAACTGTAAATGTGATTATTTTTGAAAGTATGGGTATATGTTGAAATTAGGCTCACTGAAGTTTGGCTGACACACTCCTGTTCACATGAAATTATTGTGGCTGTTGGGTGTTGCCTATAGTTACATAAAAAAGATCATTCTTATCTCGCTGGTAATAGCTGACACATTTTCCTTTGTGTGGTTTGGTAAAACATTTCTTACTCATCTACACAAAATTGGTTGTGTGCTTCCCTGTAACAATGAATAACTCTCCAGGTTGAGGTAAGACATCTTAAGAAGCCCAAGCAAACTCTCTACATTTGTTTTCTGGCAGATGCTATGGGTTTACTCCATTGGGTTAATTTCAATTGTTAGATCCTATCTTCCTTTAATGACTCTTCATAATGCTTGCTTGCTTCAATATTTCCTTGTGTTGCCAAGGTTATGCTCCATGTTTGATTGTCGGCAGACTTTTAGAATGTCACTACAAACATTGTTTATTTTATTTTATTGTTAGACATTTACTACTATAAGTTCATCTACTTTGTTCTGCCTTTGATTTTTATATATTTTGAACACTATGAAAATGTATTAATATTCAGTGTAAGGCTAATTTACTGAACTTTATAACCCAACAGACATTTACAGAAGGCATCACTAACCAGCTGATTGGCTGCTACGTGGGCTCTCTGCAAGACTCCGGTTGTGTTCTAGTGCGGCTTTATGGCAGAATGACGGAGCTCTATGTGAATCGCCATCGAGAGGTGGAGATGTTCCAGGTCTTCCATGCCCATGGCTGCGGCCCTGCGATCTACTGCACCTTCCAGAACGGCATATGTTATGAGTTTGTCCAAGGAACTGTGATGGAAGATAAGCTACTGCAACAGCCGTCCATCTACAGGTCTCTGCTCCCCCAGACTTTTCACATGCCCCTGTTAAATTGATTTGGGCAGAACCAGGACATGAGTTAAAAAAAATGCATGAAACCTAAGGGGATCTGAAGATAGAATACAGGTTAAACAAATGCTACCACCCCAGATGGCAAATGATGTTTGACATGAAGAGAAAAAAACTACACTTTACGCTAATATAACCTGGGTTTTAAACTGACCACAAATGGTCCCTCTTGTTTTCTTTATTTGTACTTGAAAAGATCAGAGATGATTCCTTTGCCCACAATTCACAATGTAATGATTCAACCAAGGGTAAAAGAAAATGTTCAATTACACCACTGAAGGTGGCTGTCTTGAAACTTAACGGCAAACATTTTATTTTATTTTTTCAAAGGCAATCTTAATTTAAAGAATAAGGGTTTCATGTTGGTTAAGTCTGACATCGTTGTGCAGGCAAACCTTAAAAACACATAAGATAAGTTTGAAAAGTTTATTGAAACAGGTTCTGGGTTCAGGATAGCGGCCAGAGGAGTGGTGAACAGATTAACAGAGGGAGTCTTAAGTTGAATTCGAAGTAAGACTAATCACCACTCATGGAGAGAAACAACCTGGCATCTACCTCAGGTAATACGCACCTACTTTAAGCTCCTTCTGATTGGTCTTGACAAGGTCCAGCCACAAGGAAATACCTGCTGGTCACACTCTGCATTCAGAGGAATTAGAGGCAAACACAACCTATCTCACCGGACACGCCTTGGCAGACAACCAGATGTAGTAGGCACAGAGATTAAATCAAGAACCAAGAGCGATCCGGGAGGAGGCCCAGGGGAAGACCCAGGACACGCTGGAGAGACTATGTCTCTCGGCTGGCCTGGGAACGCCTTGGGATTCCCCCGGAGGAGCTGGCCCAAGTGGCTGGGGAGAGGGACGTCTGGGCCTCCCTACTAAAGCTGCTACCCCCGCGACCCGGCCCTGGATAAGCGGAAGACAACGGACGGACGGACCAAGAGTGATCCTCAGGACCATATCCCCCAGGATAATGATAAGATAATTGCAACCATGGCCATCGCATCAATGCATCAATAATGCAACAGACATTACAGGTAAAATTACTATCAAGGACCTGGCCCGGTGGAGGGAGCTCAGCTGGATGGCACAAGGAGCTGGAAAGAACTGGTTTGATTTGATGGAAATAAAAACTGGAATGATGACAAAGGTAGGACAGATGTCTAAGGTGGTAACCAAGATAGGCTATAACAAGGGGAAAACAGGATGCTGCTGAGAGATGTGGATTGTGAGTGCATTCCACCCAGGTAAAGTATTGTTTCCTTGGTTTAGCATATGCACTAGAGGTTATTCTTCATATAATGTTGATGATAGATTTGTAAACATATCTCTTTACTGCTCTTTACTACTGCCAGCAGCAGACTGTCTAATCAGATGTATCCACTTCAAGAATGAACTGGGAGGGAGGATCGGGATGTATGAGAATGGCAGCTGCGGAGAACGTCCCAGTTGTTGTTATCTGGTGTCTGGTAAATGGTGGGTGCGTTGGTGGGACCAAAGGGCATAAGGTTCTCAGAGGAGCCAGTGGGGGTTCTAAAAGTAGTTTTCCACTATTTACCTTCTTGGAAGCGGGCTGAATGGTATGCCTTATGGAGATCTAGTTTTGTGAAAACGATGACACCTTGTATGGATTTGAAGACAGAGGAGGTGAGTGGAAGGAAATATTTGTTACAAAACAGTTATCTGTGATAAGCCTCTGTAATCGATACAGGGTCTGAGTGCCTGGTCTTTTGCTCCAAAACAAGAAAAACCCTTAACCCTACAGGAAAAGATAAAGGGGAAACCATGCCTGTGTGTAGGAACTTCCTGATGCACTTCCACATGGTTTCTCGTTCTGAGCGTGAAAGATTACATTTCCATCCAGGCGGTAGAGGATCACGAGGAAGGAGGTTGTTAACTCAATCAAAGGGTCAATGTGGATTGAGAGGGCTAGATTCTTACTCAGTACCCACTGAAGGTAATGGTATTCCTGGGAAATACTGGAGAGATCAGGAGAAGGAGCAGCCTGTGCTGAATCAGAGGGAATGGATCAATAGCAGATACCATATAGGTGGATTAACAGTAGAAGCTCCATGACTCAGTGTGAGCTCTTGGTGGACAGATACAGAAAAAAATATCTGGAATCTGTGATTTTCTTCTTTGTTGGACTCTGCCCAACAGTATCCCATTATTTATTGTCATGCCGAGGCTTTTGGGAAGATGGGACATGATGAGATGTAGTGGAGGGAAAAACTGGGGAGAGAGCAGATGGGTTCGAGATAGCATAGGAATCCTGGAGTTTAGTGTATTTTTTTTTTTAAATTGCCAGGTAGGATTATCCAAAGTTTGAGCCATTGAGTTGTGTTGTTGGATCAAGGTCTGGTGGCTGGGTCTGTAATTGTAACGCAGGGTCTCAGGGACCAGATTGTGCCGCCATGTTGGTTAAGGTTCATGCTCTTGTACTGTCAACAATTGTGGACACCAAAGTTTGAAAAGTTTTTAAATGAATGAATGGCTCTTCCAAGTTCACAGGAAAAATCCAGGATTATCACAGGAGATGACCGGTAAGATGTCAGTAAAAGAAGTAGGGTTGATATATGGGGAAAATAGTGTATGAGGCGATTGGCTTGCTGTTGGAGAGATTGTTGCGTTCCAAGGGGAAAAGGTTGAGATTGGCAGGTGGAGGTGAGCTTTTTTTGTGAGTGTATGTTGGTTATTCTTTCTGTCAGGAGATGTGAGAGGCGGTGGAGTGTTGGAGGATGCAGAGGCAGGTGAGTAATGGTGGACGGTTGTTGACTGGTCACCCCCTGGAATCAGAGGAGGTAAAGAAAGAATCACACAGTCCAGTGGATATAACATAGGGATAAGTCACTTTCCCATGGGAGTCAAGCTAACCAGTTTGGACAACAAACGCAATTTCAGTCTACACGTCTGTGTTTTAAAACAGCTCAAAATGAAAACATAAGAAGGTGGATGAATACTGACATTACTTATTGTAAAAACATGGTCTGTTCTTGACCTGTACTTGTATATTGCTTTATCAAGGCCTGATGACCCCAAAGCACATTACACTACATTCAGTCATTCAAACATTTGCTCACACTTTCACACGCTGCTGGTGGTGAGCTACATTGCAGCCACAGCCGCCCTGGGGCAGACCAATGGCTCTTTCAGATAGGACAGGATTTGTGCTGCACTTGCTGCTGGGTTTAGAGCATTTGCACTGCGCTGGCTGTTCAGTGCTGTGCTGGCTGTGTTGACAGATCTAGTTGTTTGTTTTGTTGTAAGCTGCAAATATGTATCTGTCTCGTGTTATGATAGTTAGGACAAAAAGAGCAGCAACCCTCAGGCCCAGAGAGCAGCATAGGTAGTTCAGCCTTGTTGAAGTGTAACTCTCCCTGATGTAAAAGCATAACACTACCCCCAGACACATTTGAAAGAAGCCACCAATGTAAGCGGTTCCATTAGACACAGGTGCGTGGTGGGAGTTAAGCGGTGCTCTTTGCTGCTGCGGTCAGGACGAGGGAAAGTGACCTGTTGAAACATTGCACATTAAAAACAAGACACTGACACCCCTTAACAAACTCACATTACAGAACCAGGAATTTGGCCTTTGAAATAACCTTTGGATAGAGGGGCTAGTCACAGGATAATGGCTTCTGAGATTGTAAATTGAGTTCATGGAAATATATAAACCCTTCTCAGTTTTCCCTTAGTTCACATAGCTGTTAAACGTGTATTACTAACAAACTTTTTCACATTATGCACACCAGAAAATTACATGTAAACAAGGATGACCATTTTGAAGTGTTAATGCCATATAAAGTATGTCAAGGTAGGATGGTGTGTCTAAAAGTTATGTTTTCAGAGAATTTATTCTTACTTTTCTACATCTGCAGCTTTGGTTCTCAGCCTTATAGTTTCTACATTTGGTTGACAATGCAGCCTATTTTATTATCATGCAGTCTGCTGTACAAACTGTTTCTGTTGAGGACAAGACAATCACTCCCGCCCCTCAGATTGTGGCGTGATGAATAATGATCAGAAAGACATTTTTGGTTTCTTTCATCATTCGCATTGCAAATTAGTAATCAGTTTTCAAAGGTTTCAAAAACAACCTTTAGCAGTGGTGGTCCAGCTGATCTCCCGTGGGACAACATCTAGCATAGATCACCTCTAGCATAGATCCCCAGCTCGTAGAGAGGACCACAAACCACTGGTGGATGTATTTGCCCAGTTAGTGACCCTATTAATTATGTATTTACAAATAAAAAAGCCACAGTATCCAGAATGTCAAATGTGATGAGATCGAAGTGAACTATGGTTTCAATCTGCCATGAGCATAACTGTAAAAGAAAATTAATTTGTTTCTATTATACCTTTTAGTGTAAGTGTAATAATAGTGTGTAACTTTAAAATGATACATATTTATTAGCAGTGTGTATTATTAAGGAGTTTATCAGATTTAAAGTTTAATCTATACCTCCCTCTATACCCACTCGATGGCATGGCCCGTATGACGTAAATTTGACCTTAACTGCCCCCTAGGGTTCAGCAAGGCTCCCTGCATTCAATAATTTATGACCAGGTTTTTCAGGGTGTACTGACTGAAACAATAAAACTCCCATGTCAAAGGGTAGGACTGAATACACACCAGATAGAGAAAATGAGAGGTCAGCTCTTTAGCAGAAGAAGAAAAATAACAATGCATGTTTTAAGAAATGTACTACGGAGAGATCAGCTGTTTTCCCAGTGTAGCTAATTTAGGTTTAGCCCAAAATTACACTTACCCCTGGCAGGTTCAGCTAATAAAAGTAATCTTTATTTTTACCATTATGTTTGTTCCGTCTGGAAATACCGTCAATGTTATAGAGTGGCCGTGCCAGAGCCCCTACTGGAATCTGATAGAGAATATGTGAAAGGAACAAAAGATTAGGGTGTTGGTAAGAGGCATTCCAACTTTAAAAGGCTTGAATCACCAAAGAGAAAACTGTCATAATGCAAGTAGAAGCATGCAAGAAGCTGGTCAGCTTTTCTTGCTAAGAGTGATTTTGGAGTAAATTTAAACAGAATTTCCTTCTACTTTGCTATATCATGGTTCAGATCTGCCTGAGCAATGATTGTTCTCTTTCCAATAACTTGATTATTGAGACAGGAATAAATACTTATGTATATGCCATTAAAAAGTATATAACGTTTTCTTTATTCAATATTATCTCATCCAATAATTTTTTATCCTCCTTTAAAAGGTGCCTTTCTCGTTTCTTGTAAGAAACAAACTTCTCGGTGGAATGAAAATAATTTTAAATCAAAATCTGCCAGGGATTACAAATGATTCTTCGTGTTTCAGGGACAGCAAAGATACAAAAACTGCTTTGGCATTCTGGTAAGAAATCATTTTATTCTTCCGTTTCATTAATGTGTATTTCCTCTTCTGAGTAGACAGTGTATAAACATATTACAAAATAATTTAGACATGAAAAACTGAATGAAGTAAAGTATATTTGGTCTGCACATTAAGACTCAAGCGCAGTAAATAAGTCAAACATCTAACTTTCGAAAGTCTAACTTTCAAGAATGTTCAGGAGCTTTAAATAAGAGTTCAGATTTTTCTCCGCCCTTGTGTGTTGTCTCTCCAGTTGCTCATGCATGGTGCTTGTGCTTCTGCAGTTCATAACCAAACATATAAAACATCCACACCTCGGTTTATTGCCACCATACTTGAAGTACTAACATACTACAGACCACTTGGGCCTGTAGAAACTTCAAAAAGGGAGTAATCACTCACTCTATATGCTACATTTGTTTTGGAATTACAGCTGCAGACTTTCTACGCACGCAACTATTTCAAGGGAAACTGTCCAATGTCCTTAATAACTTAAAGAAATGTTAAAAAGGTCCTATCATAAAAACGATGCCTAACGAAATGTAGCATATTAATGCTGACATCCATGATTATGTCAACAAATCACAATAGCCCCAGAAATTAACTGGACTTACTTCCAGGTTCTTCAGGCTGATTCAGTAACACGTACTGTACCCGTTTTTCATGGTGTGTTGTTTTCTTTTACCTATGTAACGTTTTGTGTCTCTACTTGTCACTGCCTCTTGGCTCCCTCGAAAAAAAGAGGTTTTAAATCGAAATTGAACTATTGAACTGGTTAAATAAAGGTTAAAAATAAAAAAAATACTTTATAAGCACAATCTAATTCCACATGATCTACTTGACTTTGTTTTGTTAGTTGTAAGTCTTTGTCAGAGGCTTTGTGTGTACATGTTGCTTGAGAATTCCCTTTTTGTTTTTGTTTATAAAGGTATTTTCTTATAATATCAGCTCAATTGCTGTTGGACAACGTTGTTTTTTCATGGTTCCTTTTTTATTTATTTTCCATAACAGGTTGACACCATTACTTAACGCAGATGACAGTGGGACACAACACAGCCAGCCAAGGCTAAACACCCCGGGCCACAATAGGCATCAATCATCTCACTCTCCACAGTACCATCACTGGTGGTTACCCAGAAAACCTTATGTTACAGCTCAGATGGCTCAAGAATAAGAAATCAAGTGGTTAAAAGGTCACATACGCAAGGACGCCCATTATTTTAAAAAGAGGAGCGAGATAAGAACGCTAAATGGAAAGGGAGTTGTGTTTCTGCTCCGATAATGCTTGTTTGTGCAATAACAGCGCCGGTCAGGGTCGTCTGAGAAAATGTTTTTTGTTTTTCTTCTTGGCAGATTGATCGCAGCCGAGATGGGAAAAATCCACTCGATCCAGCCAAAACGTGGCCGACCCATGGAGCCTTTGCTCTGGACCAAGATGTCTCATTTCCTTACCCTGGTGAAGAGCGGCATCGCAAGGACCGCCGATGAGGAGGGGGGCACAAAAAGGTGAAGAGCATACAAAATGAAAAGGACCCTGAACGAAATTTTAAAAAGATGAACATTGATATTCACGTAGAGTGTAACACGATAAAATATACAACATGGGAAGGAAAGGTCTTCCCTAGGAGTTTTGAAAAGAAAGAAAGAACACATTTTTAATTCCAGCGGTTTACATTTCAGGAAATACTAAAAATGACACAATTTGGGCTCCATTTGAAGCTAAGAGACCTGGGTACCTTTAATTCATTGAGTCAATGAGTCAGTGAAGTCAAAAGTTAGCCATCAAAAAAATAAATAAAAGTAATAGAACTGGTGTGTTTCAGTGGCCTAGTCAAACCCCTGACTTCAGCTTAATTGGAATGCTGTCGTCTGATGTTAAAAAAAATTGCCCATAACTCCTGCAGCCCTCTGTAAACTTAAGCTTTAATTTTAAAGAAGAACAAACCAAAACTACTTTACAATAAGAAAGAGACAAAAAAGAAAGAAAACGACTGACTTTGTCCTCTGCTCCTAAAGGAAGTTCTGTGAGCTCCTGAATCATGGGTATTCATTTCACACACTGCTTTTCTGCTGTGGATTCATCTCCATTTAATAAACAGCGATGGTGCTGAACTGATTTAGCATTTTTGTATGCTTGAGGTTACTCTGTGAGTCACGGCTGTTCAGTCAGGTGCAAAAAGGTTAAAACAGCCGGTTTGATGGTTAAAAAGGCTGTCTGTAGTCTGCTGTACTGAAGAAGACACAATTTCAACAACAGCCTGTCAAAGTGGAGATGTGCGGCTGCCTTAGTAGTGATGTTTTTTTTTTTGCCGTGATCTCTTTGATAGAAACCAGCCGTGGCTTTTATCTCAAAGGAGAAGCTTGGCTTCCCCCGTTCCTTCATCGTGTTCTCACGTTATTCAGAGCTGCCAACAGGTTTTCAATCAACAGGTTGTTCTTTTCTTTTTTGCTCTCCAGTTTTACACTTCGGTGAGCTGACATTGGTCAAACCGCTGAAGCGGGGGAGTGGCCTCGATGACAGTGGCTTTGCATTATCTCTGACAGAGGTCACGAGGTGCTGGGTGAGAGGGGCCCTCCAGACAGTACAAAGAAACAGACGCTCGGCCATGAGCTTCCTGCTAAGCTCTCCCTTATCGGTCAAACGTTCAACCTTGTTTGTGTTTGCAGTCAGGGGGCCAGAAGTCCATTCAAACCAACACTGGAAGGGCTCGGGTGTTCTTAGAAGTGGAGCGATAGTGGCGATACACCGACAGAGAAAAATTACAGGCTTGGATCAAATGCAGTAGAAATAAAAAGCCTTTGCTACATTGCCACAACAGTTAAACTTCTTCACATCCACAAAGTTTATTATATCTTATCGGGATTATGTGTAACAGTGCATGGCTGTGAAGCAGAAAGAAAATTGTAAATTGTCGTCATTTTTTATTTTTTTTTTACAGACAAATATGGCAAAAGTTTGTATTCAGCAACCTTTTAATCTGCTCACCCTAAATAAAACCAAAGCGACCAACTGCGTCCAGAGGTGATCTTATCAATAAATACCGCACATCTGTGTGAAATGTAATCTCATTCTAGAATCAGCTGTTCTCTGAAGGCCTCAGATGTCTGCTAGACAACACTGGTGAACAAACAGCACCATGAAGACTGAGGAACACAGCAGGCAGGGTTCGGGTGCAGCTGTGTAAAACGTGTAGGGCCGGGTTAAGTTACAAATCAGTATCCCAAGATAGTTGGGATTGGAAGTAGGGTTAGGCTATAAAACAATATGTCATTCTTGGAACATGTCTGCCTAAACTAGCAGGCCATGCAGAGATAGGGTGAGGCAAGAGGTACATGGCTACTCTGGAGGAGCAACAGAGAAACGGGTCAGGTAGAGAAATTTGCTCACAGAACAGATATTACACATGCACTCAACAAATCTTGCATTTATGGAAAAGTGGCTGGAAGACAACCATTGTAGAAAGAGAATCATAAGAAATCCCGTTTCTACTTTGTCACAAACCATGTAGGGGGACATAGCAATGCAGAAGATGGTTATCTGATAAAAAGAGACAGAACTAACAATGCAAATCATCCTGAAAACACTTCCAGTAACATCAGGGATGGTGGTGAACAACACACAGTTGAGAACCTGGAGGAGAAAAAAAGACTTGCACATGTATTCTGATCATGTATTCTGACTGAAAATAAGCTATTTGGTCTGAAAGGTTAGGCTCTAGATGTGCAAAATGTGGTTCTACCGAATGCTTTGACTAATTTTATGAGCATTTTCTCATTTTCCTTCCATGGCACAATAAAACACCACCCTGTATTGCTTCATCGCATGAAATCACGATGAAATGTATTCAAGTATAAGACGGTAAGGAGGCAAAAGGTGAAAAAGTTCAAGGGGGTTTGGATTCTTTATCAAGAAAGTAGAGAGTCCAGTTTTTGCCGATTCTGTCAAAATAAGTAAATCTAAAAACACATTTACTCCCTCTATATCCTCTACTTTCACATTTTTCTTCAAGGCTCCAGCTTTACACATCTGCCTACTGCATATTTTCAAATGAAAATTGTAGTTTTAACATACATCATGAACTAGTAGAATCAAGAGTAAACTGCACCACATGAAGAGGCCCAATAGATGGTGCTGTATTGTGACACATTTGCATGACTGTACACCGTTTAGTGCGGCTGCACCAACACAGACATTCAGACCCGAGGAGTTTAAGAAAATTATAGTAAAAAATGGAAGGAAAATTAAAGATGAGCATTTAAGAAAGTGAGAAATTATTTCTAGCATTGTTTGCATTCGACGGCGGAGTGTACGTCTGTTTGCATAATCACTGGCCTCTTCAGCGGGCGACATGAGACAGAGGCCGAAACACAGCAGGGGAAAAAAAAAAAAAGGTTCTTAAATTTGCATCAGAGAAACTTGTGGTACTTGTGAGTGTTTCCAAGAGCAGATATGAATGTGGTCTTCAGAGGAGTCGGTAAAAGAAAAGGCAGAGAGAGCACAGGAAGAGGCTGCACCTGCAGAGGAGGTCTTCAGCTCTCAAGCCACCCGCTGTGTGGAGAGGGAGAGACAGACAGAGGAAGAGGAGGAGGGGGATACAGGAGAGTGAAGGAGGCTGCAGCAGCTGCACGGTTCTGAGAGAGAGAGAGAGAGAGAAAGAGAGAGGGAGAGAGAGAACGGTGGAAGTCAGAGATGGGAGAGGAAGGAAAGAAAGGCAGTGGAAACCATGAGTGCAACCTCTTTTTCTCCCAAAGACCCCCTGCTGGGTCGCCCATTTGTGCTCCTGTACTTCGCCTAAAACTGGAAAAAAAAAAGAAAAAGAAAAAAAAAAAACGTACAAAAATCTGCAGTTCACGGCTTCTGTTTGAAATCATATGTAAATAAGGCGCATTGATAATGAAGCGCCAGAGGAGGAAATTCCACTAATTACTTTACAGAGACTTGACAGGGAGCAGGAGGCGAACGTACTTGACGCGCTCCGTCTCATGAAAAGGACAGAAAAGAGAGGAAAAGATCTGATGGCAAGGCGTCAGGTTTCCATTTAAAGTCAATGCAAGTCTTTCATTTGGCTTTTCAATCCGACTATTCGCGGGCTCCTGTGACAAAGTGAGTTGGTTAGGTTGGAGGAATAGATGAGTTGAAAAGGAATCAGGGTGATTCACCATTCACTCGCCGGCTTCAATTCAGATTAGAGAGGATACAGATGAATTGTGCGTGTCAGAGGGGGTTCGATTCTCACCGACTCAAATTTCACGGGCAAGTAAAATGTGATTAAGCACTCGATTCTGCTAATAAAAATGCAGTAAAGGGAAGAAAATGTTGATTATTAAAGAGTCAGCTTTGAAGAAAAGTATCTCTTAAACTTGTTTCACAGTGTTAAACCCATTGAAGGGGTTGAAACTGAAGGTCGTGTGTGTGTGAGAGCAAATTCAGAATGATGTCCCTTACGGCCCCTCATACAAAGATATCTTCCCACAACAAAGTTCTGACGGACAACTTCTCCTTGATCTCTCCACACTCGGAGGAAAGAATGTCTAACTGGACTTCAGGGAGAGAATTACTTGTGAAGCATGTGTAGGTGGACTTGTATAAAAAAAAAAAAGCAGAGCCTTAGTGTCACCAGCATAAACAAAACAAGCCTCTTTTTGCTTTTATTGCGTTCCTCGCAGGCCGCACTAAATCACGTCCGTAAGTGTGTATAATACTGCAGCGTCTGTTTGTTCCCCCTCGGATAAATAGGTGGTGTTTAAATAACACTGTTAAAAGCACTGTCTTGTCCAGGCAGACAGAGGGGCAGCAAATAGAAAGGACTTATCAAGGTGGATGTTTGTGCCGCGATTCTTCCAGGTGCCTTCGGCGCCGACTTCCAAGGACATTTTTGTGATCAACAGAGAGGAAAACGAGACATGAGACCTCTGGCTGAGGCGCGCTGGTTTACAAACATGCTCTTCCTGTGAAGAGTTCAAGACATCTGGACTCTCGTCTGATTTTCCACCAGGGTTGAACATTGTTTTTAGATGAATGCTTTCTGGAATATATATAAAAAAAACCTGATAAAATCAGAGATACACTGTTCAGCTAGGATGAATCAAGGTGAGAACCAGCTGGTCACCAGAAAAGTCAAATACAGATTCCCAAAGACAACAAGAAATACACCAGGTGGATTCAGGAGCAACTCTAGCTTTCCTTTTATCCCAAAATACCAGAAGCATTCTTGGACCCAAAATGGGCATCTAATCAATAACAACCCATTTCTTCTATCACGCTAAATTACAAACACAAGATAAAGGGAAGATGAAAAATGTCAACTACAGCTGCTGCTAGAAATATAAAAGCTTTTTCAGCATTAGTAATCCGTTCCACTAAAAGCTTCAGCAACCAGCTTATTTGATGATCATTATTTTTGACACGTGCGAGGTGTGAATGTAGGTTGACTGTTTAACCAGTGAGCCTAATCCAGCTGTGACTTCAACACATTCAGCTTTCGTAAAACACCTCTTAAATTTTTGGGCTAATGGTCTTGCCGTACATCAGCCTTCAGATTAGTTCCAGGCAATAAAAACCTTTCAATATCGCTGATAAAGGTAAGCTTTGAAATTCAATATGACGGACAACACATGGGGCCACTATTTTTTAAGTCATTTTACAAGATTCAGAAGAAATTTCAACCTATGATTAAAATAATTTTAAGCTTGTACTTAAACAAATTTGCAATCTTAAACAGTATCGGAAATGGCAAGTGCTGTACATAAATGGAAGTTATGTTTATTTAATTTTTTTTGTTTTTTCCAGTGTATATTAAAGAAGATACTATAGTAAAAACTGGATCGCTAATTTAAAACCATATCGTGAGAAATATGGAAATTGTTCAATGGCGAAAAAATAATGTGATCTTGTTCTCTCTTTATCGCCCAGCTCTACTCCACATTTATTAGTACCCTTGGTAAATTTCTGCAAAAAGCAGTTGTTTAACATGATTTTGTGATTACTGCGACAGGTTGACGCTACGTTGGAGCTTCTTATGCGCACTAACCTAAAGGGCTGTATCAATGTTTTTTAGTGAGTCTGGACTGCATTTGGATCACCTAGAGTTCAAAATTAAAGTTTGAAATTGCATAGACTGATCAAACCTGGATGGGTTTATTCTTTACTGAAAAAAGATTCTTTGAAACCTAGCTCGAGACTTATGAAACATGTATTCAGCTTATTTTCCACATCCCATAACATTGACCTCCCTGCGCCTGGTTGGACGATAAACTTGGGTCCTTGTCCATCCTTGTTTTAGCCTACAGTTCTAGTCATTTTAAATGTTTTAATCTTTGCACTGTCGGTAGATATGGAGGGAATTTACTAGCAATCATTTCCTGATTCATGATGAGCAACTCCCTTCTGCATTGCTTGAGAGACATGATTTCCTGTCTTTCCCATTTTGAAAAGTGGCCCTCGTGTCACGTCATTTTTATACCCCAGGGCAACCGAAAGTAATGTTTTACCCAATAAAAGTTCCTCAAATTTTGTTTACCTTAACAGTAAATACTAATGCATTTAAAAAGAAAATGCATTAGTATTGCTTTACTTTATAAAAATTGTTGAGTTTGTTCAGAATAATGACCTCTTAGCATATGTTGGTTTTCCTGTCTGACTAAATGTGCTCAAATTAAACATTGGGATTTTTGATTTTTTTTTTTTTACAGTGATTAAGGTGTTGCAATAAAAAGGGAATTTATTTCAGAGCTAATTGTTTTTTTTTTTAATTAGAGGTGCCAATAAATTTGGAGGATGCTGTATGTGATCGTAGAACGGGTGATTTAGCTGATTGTACTTCCTCCAGCTCTGCGGCTCTCCGAGAGATGCCAAGCTATGAGACTTTGATGCTGGAGATGGAGTCGCTGAAGATACACCTCTCGCAGACGGACTCGCCGGTCGTCCTCTGCCACAACGATCTTCTCACTAAAAACATAATCTACAACAGTCAAGAGGGTGAGGAGAACACCATCCTAAGTGGTTTCAGATCTGATTCTTCTGAGTATGTGACTAACCTTTCTCGCATCACCAAGCAGTAAACAAGGGTCCATCATCAGATGAATGAGCCTTTTACCTCTGAACGTCTCTCATCACAACAAATCCTTAGAGTTTATCCTTTATATGCATCCAGATTTGTAGCAGTCTTTCATTAGGATTTCATCCTTCACACAGTATCTGTGAAGCCGCCCAAGGTGACGCTAAAGAGACTTGCTGCTGCTTTGAGCCTTTTCTTTAAGTAAAATACATAAAGCTTTTCAGTTGTTTGTCCATACAGTGGTGCTGTTCGTCAGGTTGTCCCGGTAACAACCTGCTGCTATCTCTCTCCTCCCGCATCAGGGACAGTGAAATTCATCGACTACGAGTACGCTGATTACAACTACCAGGCTTTCGATATCGGGAATCACTTCAATGAATTTGCTGGTAGGTCTGAGCAGTTTTTTTGCCCCCCCACATTCAGGTCATAGGATCCTGATGACAGAGAGCTCATATGCACAGTATGTGACGTGTGAAAACACGGCGCTCATTGGGCAGCAGTGTTTCTGCTACTGTCTGACATGAAACGGCCCTCCTTGCAATGCCGGCAGGACAAATAGCTGGATTCAGGGGCGCTTTATTGGAGCAGCTGTGTCACAGACAGGCCAACGTTTCTCTTATGATCTTTTATGTTGCACTTTCTCATTCCTCATTTGTGAAAGTGAAAGTAAGTACTCTTACGTGATGTGCCCCATGTTGTGTGTAAATGTAACACACAACCTTTGTCCAGATTTTACAAATTGATTCTCATTTGAAATTATTAACGGAGTGAAGCAAAACCTTCCAAAAATGTTTGAAATAGGGGCTTCATGTTACGACAAATTTACAGAGAATGTTAAAAGGGAACATCTTTGCAGAAGGGATGGATTTATTTTTATATAAGGAAAGTAAAGCTGAAAGGATCAAAATGATCCATGTAATTAATGTCTGTCTTAATCATCTATCTGAAATTCAGAGTCCACCACAAAGTTATAAATCACAAGCTTGACTCACAAGCTTGATTCTACAACCATGGTCAAAATTGGTAGATAGGTAAGTTAAGCCCAGAATTATTCCTTTTCTGATGTAGGTAGAAAAGAATCTTTTAGTTTTACCAACATGTTTCATGTGATTGGAGGTATTGTTAATGTTTTGGATCGGTCTTACTTGACATGTTTATTTTTCTTAAATTGTGAATCAAAAATACTCCTTTCACATTGTTTTATTATGTTTTAAGTGATACGTGTCTTGTTTCCTATTTGAAAAAAAAAAAAGATTGGCTGAATGAAAATTTGAAACCTAATTTTAAACTAATTTGGGGGGAAAAGGTACCCTTTTCCGACATACCTGCGTTTTAAATTCCTTTTAATGGGATGACAGAGAAAGTGCCAGTGAATAGAGTTTTCCTTTGGCTTTATGGAGCATGGAGTAATTCTTCTTGCCCGTCCATTGCTGCGCACTGCCAGTCAGCTGGCTGAAAGCAGGCAACAGCACTTTCCCCTCGCTAACAAGACAGAAATCTGGAAATATTTCCAGCCATGGAAAACACAAACAGTCATTTTGAGCAAAGTAAAGGAGTATTCTCCAATCACCCTAAGACTGCAGGCTCTACCCAAACAGAAACCCTCTACTGGCAGCTTTTAATTTGTGTTCCTATACAAACAAAACCCGAAAGCAACATAATGTTCTGCACTATGAGCAACACTACACTAATGTTAAATGCTGTGGGCATTTACTTTTGCTTAAGCCTATCTATGAAAATCAAAATAACTAGAAATGAAGGTTATAGATGGCAGTATTTAAGGTTTTATTTTGGTAACAGCAGTGGTAACAGTTTCCATTCATCCAAAGACACTGCAGCTAAAAAAAAAAAAACGGGTGAAAAAGATGGGAACGAATATTTCTACATGTGTAAACAGATGGCTTACTGAATTAGGCTAGTTCTTTCAAACCGTTTGTTTAGTGTAATTATAAGCCTTTATGCTGCATTGTTTTGTAATACAATATTTTTAACAAAGTCTACACTTGTCCTTTACAGGATAAAAACCATGAAGGAAATGTAGCCATAAATTAGTTTGAGAATTATTTTTAACTTGCAATGATACGGTCTTCTGTTTCAAGGTAAACTGGTTCATTTGGAAGTCTTGAAGCCTAAAAATTTAACTGTGTGTGTGTGTGTGTGTGTGTGTGTGTGTGTGTGTGTGTGTGTGTGTGTGTGTGTGTGTGTGTGTGTGTGTGTGTGTGTGTTGGGATCAAGGAGTGACTGATGTCGACTACAGCCTGTATCCGAGCTGGGAGCTGCAGAGGGACTGGTTGACGGTGTATCTGGAAAGCTACAAGCACAGCACGGGCCGTGAGGTCACAGTATCAGACGCAGAAGTCATGCGGCTCTACATTCAGGTCTGCAAATTCTCACTCGTAAGTGTCTGCCAGCACTCACCTTTTTTCAGATGTCAAAACGATGTAGATCCTGAACTCATTTAAAGCCCTCCGGAGAAGTGACACATTTCAAAAATTCATCTTCGTTTTCTTGTTTTCATTTTATTTTTCCGTACGTTTTCTCCTCCTTTTCCATCCACTTAGTTCAAGTGTTGGGCAAATTCGCACAAGAAAGGAGGAAAAAGCACTCACATTATGAGATTAGTGCTTTCATTTCTGCAACATCCAGATGTGTGCAGACAACCGAGATCACAGAGTGGCATCACCTTACCACCGCATTCTGATCATTTACTTTTCCAGCAACCCCCCCACACCCACCCGCCCCACGAAGAAAACCGAACCATCCTGTTTAAGCCACCGCCGCTCAAAGTTTGATGTACTCCGTCCGAGTTGATTAGAAGCCACCGCAGGGAAAAATGAAAGCCGGCAGCCAAAATTATTTTCCTTATGACCACAATTTTCATTCTTTGGTGGCTGAAGTGGTGCTGAGCTATCTGTCTGAAAGTGTTTCCACAGCTCCAACACAATATGCAGAATTGTCCTAGCAATTTGGAGGGGGACAGGTTTGTGTGAATGTCTCTTGAAATAGCCCAGAAGTGATAAGGAACCATATTACTTTTTAAAATAACCCTTGCTTTGACCAAAAAAAAAAACAGAGAGGGAGAAATTAGAAAAAGGGGGAGTTGGATGGGGGGGGGATGGGGTGAAATATGGTCTGGAATGGAGTGCGAGAAGTGATAACATCTTGTTGATTGAATTCAGATTTTCTGTAACAGGCCGAGGAGGGGTTTTTTTTTTTTTGACTCGGGAGATGTGAAAGAAATTGCTCGCTGACACATAACAAGCCAAGTTTCCAACTCCACTCATTTTGTCGCTCCGTGTGTTAAAATGAATGTTGCCAAGCGTGTTATATTACAAATAACCTCAGAAGCTCTGTTTTATGTTGTGTTGTGTTTAATTGATGTGAAGCATTCATGCATTAAATTGCATGACGTATATAGAGAGAAGGCATTCCCATTCTTATTTCTTTCCACTCATAATTTAAATGACACCGACCTTGTGTGCACCTTTATTAGGACTTTTTACTCATCAAAATGGATGCAGGATTTTGGTGTTTGTTTTAAATAAAATCTTAAACAAAGATTCACAAAATCATCCTTCTTATCTAGTAAAATGTGAAATTTAAGTAATTTAAAATGCCTGAATGTGCTATTAAATTTTACCAAACTCTAAGAATTACTTACTATTTTTAAAAATGTAAAAAATATATATAAATGCAAAATTAAAAATTTCTATCAGAGGCTCCTTCTGAAGGATTGTGATCCTATATTTTGACCTTATTGACAGACATTGCTTCTCTGATCTTGTAAAACCAAGTAATATATCTGATAAGGCTGGAACTTTTTTCCAGGTCTGGATATCTCTGGGAAAACAGAAAAATTAGAATGGAAAATTGTCAGACATTTTCTTTTCCTTCTAAAGACAAAAGTCTAATTAAGTTCAATAAATGCAGATGTTTCCACTTTTGAACTGTTTGGTTTATGTAAAATTGCTAAACTTTACCTTTGATTTGCTACTTCACACCTTGACTCCACACTTTATTTGACCCTTAAGTATTTTTTATTTTTTTTTTGGTCAAACTGAATGAATGAAAACCCATACTAAAGTAAAAACAGATCATTTCATGAACTCTTTGGTATCTCTTTACTGTGACACCCATAAATAAAATCTAGAAATACTTTTGAGAAATTCCTTTGTAAGATCAACTAAAATAAAAATTCTGGACCATGTACCCTCATCCTTTCACTGTGCAGTGATGCTCTATTTATGCTTAAAAATCCTTAAAATCGTTGCTCAATACATTTTCTAAGTTCAATGTTCAAATCTCAACATGTGAAAAGGATAGAAACACTTTTGCAGGTCAATGCATGCAGCCCATTTTTGAACCTTGTGATAATTAACTTCAACCTGTTCTGTCTGAATATCAACCCTTTATTTAGTTTTCTAACGTGTTTATCAAAAGGAGTAAATACCCTAAAGTCTAAGCAATTTATACTTCAGCCATCAGTTGACAAAAACAAACTAAAAGATGGTCCAGTGAGAGAAGCCGTGTGGCCAGATGCCGAAAACGTAAAAAGAGTGAAATTGCATCGTTCCCATCTTCACCTCCAGTGAATGCTGCCAAGACGCAGTGAGATCCTTGCCACCCATCCGCTTCCTCTGCGGGGATCCCCCGCGTCGCCGCAGCCGTAGCCCGCGGCTACGTGATGCCGCTCTTTCCACATGCCTTTGTTGTTCTCTTTTCCGCTCGCTGACTCCCCGCCACCAGCGATCTCCGCTCAGCGTTAGATTAATGCTCCTCCTAATGAAGAGCAGTTACTAATCATAGTGGATGCACGCTCAATCTTTTTCCAACTAGGGATGGAGATTAGAGACGAAAATCTGCCAGGTTTGGCGGGGAAAGCCAAGGGAAACCACACAATGCTCCACAACTATTTCATTCCACCCTTTATTTGATTATCAAATAAAAATGTCATTATATCACTGGGCCACAGAACAGAGGCCTGTCTGGATCTTATTAGGACGTGCTATTAGTGGCCTTGCCATGAAGATTTACAATAAGGGTGGAGAACAACAGAAATTTATGGAGGCATGGAAGTCCGCAAGCCTAAGTGAGCAAGGCCATTAAGGAGGGAACCATTCAATACAGAGGTTTGTCATTCTGACTGAGCAGCGTGCAGCTGGCATGCAGCGGCAGCAGTTTTGGAAGCAGTTACAACCCGACAACCGGAGGTCACAAAGTGTGTTTTTACAGCCCTGCAGCATGGCACGTGGAACTGTAACCGAACACAGAGCTGCAGCGCTGCAAAAATAAGCTACATTTTCACACTTTCCAGTTCCTTAAAGTGAGTTCAGAGTCTCCACATAGATTTTCCTCAATGAAGGACGGTAAAGAAAAGATGCAAGCATCTGACTCCCCGGTGCCCCCCAGAACACTGCAGGAGCAGATTTTGGGGCTCTTGCAACCTAATTGGATCAAAATAGCATTTTTCCATCCATCCACCATCTATACCTGCGTTTCCATGCAGAGTCGCTGAGGGGCTGGTGCCTGTCTTCAGCGGTTATTGGGTGAGAGGCGGGGTATACCCTGGACCGTCCATCACAGGGACACAGTAAAAACAACCATGCATGCACATGCTTACACCTAAGGGCAATTTAGAGTGACCAGTTGTCCTAACAGTCATGTTTTTGGACTGAAGAAAAAAAGTCAGAGTCGCAGATAAAACCCACGCGTCCACAAGAACAACATGCAAACTCCATGCAGAAAGACCCCATGACCTTCCTGCTGCAAGGCAACAGTGCTACCAACTGTGCCGCTGTGAAGTCCCAGCGCCATTCCTTTGAAGACTGTTTGAATATTTGCAGAGACAATGAAAATATTAGCATTAACTACGGTACACCATTAAAATAATTAGACCTAACTAGACACTGAGGTTCGCACTATGCATTAGCCTTCAGTGAAATCAGAAAGGTTTCATAGCATTAGAGTGTTTACACAAACATTGGAAACAAAAATGTATAACATGATCTATTTTCCTTCTTTTAAAGGTATACTATGCAACCGGGGTTGATTTTCCAGCGAGGCTCCCCCCAGAGGGCGAAAGTAAAAGTGCACTGTCATAAAGATGCTCAGCTGTTCTGGTATCTCCGTCAAGCCAGGCGCGGTTGTTTTGAGCTTAGCAGACAGGCAAACGCAACGAAAAGTGGAAAAAAACGGCAGTACAAACAATGACTAACACAGTGAAAGTATGAACATCAGGGTTTCCCGCAGCGCTATCTTGGTGAGGCGGCCGCCTCGCCGCTGCCGCCGCTGTAACGTCTCGCAATCATAAAAAAAAAATAAAAAAAAAAATAAATAAAATAATAATAATAATAATAAAACTTGATATGCTTGCATGTTTATTTGACGTTAACACACGGTTCTTTGTTGCTTTTGCGCATGCATATAGTGAATGGCAGGGCAAAAACACATGGAGTTCTCGCCGTAAAGCAAGACCGACTCTCGCAGTCTTGCACGAGACTTCTGAGCCTGTGGGTGCGGGCCGAGGGCTCCTGCAATTGCAAGTGCGGTATTTCCCCCACAGACCACCAGGGCGGCCGAGAAAACCTTTGTTCGACCTGAAATGACTCATTTAATCATCCAAAACGGTATGGAACACATTAATTAACTGAAAAACGTTGCATAGTATGCCTTTAAAACAGTGTGTAAAAAGTGTGTTACCTTCTAGAGAACAATAGGTGAAGCTCATTTAAAAAGTTTACTATCCCTCTAGCCAGTTAAATGAGAATGTTTGGTTACAGTTGAGGGAGGAACCGCGCAGATTTACTCGAAGCTCTAGAGTCAAAAACGATACACCCCTGCCGCATCTGAGCGGCGAGGGGTGTGATTGAATGATGAATTAATCTGACCGCATGAAGAATGACACACAAAGTGCTGATTAAATATTTACCCAGAGAGCTGCACCCCCAGAGAATATTTAGGTAACCAATCAGAGACCTGCATGAGGTCACATGGAAGCCAATAGGTTACAAAAATACACACAGTCATTTGTCCGTTTTTGAAAAAATAAAATTAGAAGGCCTGCAACAAATGGACCACAAATAAACCTAAACTGGAATGGCAATGCTGAAAAATCAAACATCTGACACATTTTATGAGAGATGTGATGATTACTTTTCACTTAATAAACTATTTGTATACTTTTACCATGCAATTCAGATCAGAGCAGCGCCCCCTTTTGACAAGCTGCAGCTGCTCCTAACATAGATTTCTATCTGACTGATATTAATATATTCCGTTTGAGGTGTTTCATGTTGATAAAGTCTGTTAAAACAGGCAGTGTATGTATGACTAGTTAGTTAAGGTCTATACATGCTCCAGAAGAACAGATAATCTATTTATTGCATATATTGCAGCATGAATATGAAAAAAACAAACAAACAAACAAACAAAAAAGTTCTTGCTGGCAAGAACATTTCACATTTTACAAAGACTTCCAAGAAATCTTCATAATCTTTCCTACCGCAGAACACCCACTACTTATTTCTCAGACACCTAGCAACATAGTGACACCGGGACACCAGGAACAAGTTGCAAGAACTCCAAAACTAGGAATCCAAGAACAGAATGACGTCATTTGGTTCTGTCAGCCCATGAACAACAAACAATTTTTTTCTGTTGTGAAAAAAACGTATTGACCTTTTAGTTTTTAATCACTGAGGATTTATTTACTTTCCAACGAATACGGGTGGTAAAAGATCATTCTTGGGTCTAGAGAGCTATTACCATTAGTAGCTTCCCAGAACCTGATTTTATAACAGATCTTTTATAAAACAGGGACCTGTAGGGACAGTACCACAAAAATGTTAGCAGTAAGTTTTTTATTTTCTATTCTCTGATTCTGGTTTAAAAAATAAATAAAATAAAATAAAATAAATAATAATAATAATAATAATAATAATAATAATAATAATAATAATAAAAATAAAAATAATAAAATCCTAAACTCAATGAAGCCCTTAATCCTTTTCCACTCTCATTGAATTTTTTAATGAGGGGATTTTTTTTTCCAATGCAAAATAATTTACTTTACTTTTTACTTTTTCTTTCACCAGGCGTCCAACTTCTTCTGGGGTCTTTGGGCCATCCTGCAGTCCCGTTTCTCCTCTATTGACTTTGACTTCCAAAGGTTTGTACACGTGGCAAAAGTTCCTCATTACTGAGGTTGTCTAAAGAGTTCTCATTGAGCTGTTCTTAACAGGCTTCTCTAACAGGGTTGACGTTCAACACGGTGATGATATCCGCCCTCAAACGAAAGCGTCTTTCTTTTTTAAAAATTATTTCTCTCTTGCGTAAACGCAGAATGATATGCACGTCTCCTCTTCTTGTCACTTCTCTGTGCAGACAAAATATTTACTCGGGGGATTCTCTGCTTCTCGTCACTGTTGCGCCACTCATCATGATAGGATGAAAGCCAAAGCTTTCATTAAGACTTTAAAAGGATGCCAGAGTTAATTTCTTTTTTTATTTTTGAATTTGCAACAGCATGCATTAGGACTATTTATCTTAAACGAGTCCGGGGGACATTCCTCATCACCGGCAACCAGACAGTAAAGTTCAGGAGGGCACAATGCTTCCCTCTCCCCCTACCTTTTACCCTAACGTCTCGCTTTCCTTTGTGCCCCGCAACGGCAACAGTTGTGATCGTGATCCTAATCACTATTGACATACGGCACCCTCCCCTCTGTGTGGCTTTCTCTGGCCGCTTGCTAGATCAGCAACAGGGCCCCCGCCACATTTCGATCTGGGCCTCGGAGGAAATGTGATCCAGAGGGGTGCTGGGGCACAGAGGCGCTATTGTTTCAGCGCCGTCCACCCCAGCCTTACTATATGTCTTGCATAGCCGTCTGCTACTTTAAGCCGCCGGCTGAGGTTGTCCTAAAGTGCGCGCAGAGAGTTGGGTTACCTTTCTTCAACTGGAGGGGTTAAACTAAAATGAGCTGTGAGAGCAACAGTAACGACAGGGAACCAAATTTAATCTTTGAAAGCAGCACTACTCTCCTCACCTCTGCTATCCCTTAATACACCCCCACAACCGTTCCAATTCTTTGTGCCTACTAAAGTCCTGATTCATTATTCTAGATGACAGCCTTGACAGCCAGGGTTCTGGTTTCTCTGTTATGATTTGTCTCTGAATGATCAAAACAATACATATTAAAAAAAAAGTAGGCTGTATATGAAATTGGAGGACACGAAGCAGCTGTTTTCCTTGTATCAAACTATTTGGCAAAAACAGATCTGTTAGATAAACGCAAGGCCGTTAACAAAAAGGAAATGGCTGAAGATCCACCGGAGAGATCCTCCTCTTGATTTAAACTTGAATTCAGATGTGACTGGTATGATGTCATGTGGCCAAAAAAGCAGTGAGTAACGTGAGCTGACTAGCGGCGTGCTGCGACGTGCAACATGTTAGAAGCTAGCTTTCAAGCTAATGTAGTTTACAAAAATTAAATCTGTTGAGTTGACTGAGTTCATGCTTTAATATGAGGTTGTTTTTATCAAAAGGATTTCATAAATTTTTCCCAAAATGTAGATTTTAGAATAATCTCACACCTGGACAAACTGGCGAGATTTGTTAACTTGTTCATTTTAACCAGGGTAACTAGCCATAGACCCTGTCAAAAATGTATTTCTCAGCATTTTGTACATTCCTATACTGCAACAACACTTTCACTATAACTTTGCCCGTGAATAATTTATCAAATACAAGTTGCAGAAAAACTGTAAATAATCACCTGTTACTCAATCTAGGGTATGGACTGAGGTACAAAGTAACCAATAACACGGTGTGGGGCCATTATACACATTTTTACGTTACTTAATGTTTAATAAATAATTCTCTGTCTATTAGGTATTGTCCGGTGAATATCAGCCCAAACAGCTGATATTAGGACAATAGGATGAAAGGATGATTTGAGCACTGGCGTTCTTTTAACAGCAAACTTTGAACACATATGGAATAAATGAGCGAGGGAAACACCATTATAGAATGTTGTTTAGCTGAATTAATCATTTATTTCAATCAACAAATTCCTTCTACTAGGCTAGTGGAACTTAACTAAAATCACTAAGAAAAATTAAGATTAAAGAAACTAAGGTATGTCCACACAAAAGGACAAATAAAGATAGTTGAAAACCATCATCATAGGAATAATTAAATGAATCTTGGGTTCACTACAGATCCAAGAACCAAACAATTTTTTAAGAATGTGGAATGAGGTTAAATTGGTTGAACTAATATAGATATGAAAATATATAACATTTGGTATGTGTTCAACCCATTCATAAGGCAAGTCATAATTAGATAAAACATTATTTGAGGAAATAACATTTTAAAGAATGATTTGCTAAATAAAACTCACTAACCTTCCTTCAGGATACTTGATTTTAGTCAATTTAATTATTTCCCCAGGAAATATTTGAGACTCAAATTGGCAACTTAAGAAGCTAGAGGGTGCTGTAGGTGGACGATTGGCCGGAAATTACGTGTCAGGGCATATTCGGCCGTATTGCCATTAGCTTCATGGGTTAATCTTAAAGTTACACAAAACACCCCTAAATTTGATATTAATGTTCCCAAATAATGCTGTACTAACATTCGTAGCACTATCGGAAGATGGTGGAGTGAAACGAAAACAAGCATTATGTTTAAACAAGTCGTAGTTACGTTTACTAGTGTTAGCAGTAAGTTATCAAAGGAGTATTCACGTGGAATACGGACTTTTCATGTTAAAACTTGTGCAATTGTTGTTGGGCCTAAGATAAATTCTTCCAGAAAATCAGGAGTGTGAAAGGGACGGGTTTTTTTTGTGGGCTCTTCGTACAAACCATGAAAACCCACAAGAGCGCATTCTCTTCCAAGCGAGATTTTGGTGCTGCTCCTTGATTTCGGTCACTGTGGAAAGACCCTAACATAAGCCACGCCCGCCTCTTGTCAAACGACTCTCCCAGCTACTTTCTGTATGCGCGTCACATTTTGTACCAAAACATTTCATTAACTTGGGACAATATCAGACGAAGATGGCATCAAGCCTGTGTGTGTGAGTGAGTGTGAGACACAGACACTCACAGCAGCGCCAACGATAGTAAACGATAGTAAACAAACTATGGCACATGAAGGCGCGTACACACAAGTCAATTTCTCGCGACAAATAAAAAGGGGTATGAAAAAGGGTCAAAATGAGCTCTATTTAAAAATAATTTCTCGTAAAAATGACTAAACATAAATTTAAAGACATTTTCAGAAGGCTAAAATACCAGGTTATGACTCAATTAAAGGTATATGGTCACATTATATGCTCATAAAAAAGACCAAAACCATTTGATTATGATACAATAATGTTATATACACCAAGCCTCCATCGTGATAATGTTTTGATGGTCCTTTTTGTGGATAAAAATAGCCCCAGCACCAGGGCAATAACAAGATATAAACAGATAAGGTGCATTCTCTTAGCAGTATTGCAGAACTACCATAATGCCAGTTTGCTTAATTAATAAAACAGAATTAAATAATGCAATGCCTCGCAGTAAAGCGGCAGCTTGGCGTGATCAAAGACCCATCCATCCATTTTCCAAACCACTTAATCCCTCATGGGGTCGGGGGGGTTGCTGGTGCCTATCTCCAGCATTCACTGGGCGAGAGGCGGGGTACACCCTGGACAGGTCGCCAGTCTGTTGCAGGGCAACACACAGACAGACAGGACAAACAACCATTCACACACACACACTCACACCTAAGGACAATTTGGAGAAGCCATTTAACCTAACAGTCATGTTTTTGGACTGTGGGAGAAAGCCAGAGTACCCAGAGAGAACCCACACATGCACAGGGAGAACATGCAAACTCCATGCAGAAAGACCCAGGGGTGTACTCGTACCCAGGACCTTCTTGCTGCAAGGCAACAGCGCTACCCACTGCGCCACTGTGCAGCTCATGACCGAAGACCAGTTGTTATTAATTAAATAAACCAATATACAGCACCTTTAAGAGCCTCATATCAGAACGTTTACGCACGTCAATCAACTCTGCGATCACATCGTTACTTAGCAGGTTTAGCACCCGCTTCAGTGAACACCAATAGTCATACTGTATTCCCAGCGACATTCCAGTCTTTCCATCTTGGAGCCATATATTTTTTAAAATCTTTTTTCAAAGTGGCTGGCACAAAACATCAACGTGCAACTCCAGGTCTTAAATCCAGTCAAACCTTTAAAAAAACAGTAAAAAAAACACATTAAAGTAAACCATTCTCTGTTGGGCTGCGCTCAGCCTGTGGAGCGTGGGCATCTCTGCACACCCTGCAGGATTTTGGCTTGGCTCTCAGGTCAGCTTTCTCCTGCACAGCTTAGAAAGATCACCACTGCATTGATTTTGATGTTGGTTTCACACAAAACAGACTTCACTTAGCTTGGTCCAGCCTTGGCGGGTCTCTGAACTCCATTTGGGCCCACAGACAGGAAGAGAGCGTTCTTCTCCAGTGCTGCTGACGAACAGCGGCAAAAGAGGGAGATTGGTACGTACTGCAAGGCTTTATAGAGGGGGCACCCTGCGGTAAGGGGTCAGTTCCTCAGTGAGTGAGTCTGCCTCAGTCTCACATTTACTGTTATTGTTGATTACCCAACAACAGCAAAATAACATCTTCAAAACTGCTGACATTATTCATTATGATGTTTCAAATGTTAAGCTCCACTGCAACCAGTTTTCTGGCTCTGGCTTATTCCAGCATTTTGCTCCTCTCAGTAATAACTAATATGCCAGCAGGACATGATAATCTTTCATAAAAACTTTGCATGCAACCAGAGTTAGCTACTGATGTATAAATAAAAAAAGTAAAATAACATGTCTATGCACCTTTAAATTCAATAACTAAGCCAGAGTTAGCAAAACTAAGTAAAATCCAATGTTAAAAAGCAAGTTGCTCCAGGAGAGTGTGACATTTATGTTACTTTTGCTGGTTCCAAGCCAACAGGATTGTAAATTATGTCATCGAACCCAAAAACAAAAAGGGAACAAGGAGTATGAAATGAGTAAGAAAGTTTAAATGTAGTTCCAAACAGGTTGAAGATGTCTCTCACCTTTTTTGGATTGCCTATTACATCATCCGTCTCTCCTACAGTGTATTTTTACCCTTACATGCTCATGGCCAATTATGCAAATAAGGCCATGACATCATTTTGAGACTTCTAGCCTTTTTTAAAACACCCAGAAGCGACTTACTGTACGCAGGAGTTGAGAGCATCAACTGCAATACCATGAAAATGTAGTATTTTTACTCAAGGTTAAATAGGCGGAAATAGAAAGAAAACCAGGAACCATTAAACGGTTTTATGCAGGCACAGGTTCATAACATCAAAGAACTGATATGATAAATGTATTTGATATTATTCTCAAATTAAGCTCGTATAATTTCATTAAATTTCATTTCATTGATTGCATGTAGTAAACAATTTCCTTTGAAGAAAGACTATATAGTCCACGTGAATTCAAACTGAGTGTAAGTCATGTTCAATAAATTAGATTACTATTCAAAAGTGCCTATCATTCAGTTTAAAATTTTCACTAAGTGCAACAAATTAAATAGATTAATTACACGCAGACTGTTGTTTTCAAGCCTTTCTGTTAATTATGATGATTTTTCCACTTAAAGCTAATAAAAGCATGACATTTAGGATTCTAATATTACATCAGACTAATAAAGCCCTTTTTTAATACAGAAATGTCAGCTTAATGAAAACTATGTGCAATACCTGCTTACAGTTTATTTCCAAAAGGAACTTTTAAGCTGACAAAAGAGCCTTTTTTTAATGCATATTCTAACTTATTGAACATGAGAAAGAGAGAGAGAGAGAGAGAGAGAGAGAGAGAGAGAGAGAGAGAGAGAGAGAGAGAGAGCTCTATCCCCCTGAGCATGAGTCAAATCTTTGCAGACTTCCCAAGGAGTGACAGGCGTCATACAACCCTCGTCCTCTAACCCGGTCCAGATGTAGATGTGACAATGGAGAGCCACAAGGGGAATGTGAACCCTCCCTCCTTCTACCGTTCTTATTTACTTTCCTCTTATGATTTTATTCGTGTGTTGAAAGTGTTTGCGAGTCAGCGGTTTAGATTTGTGGACATCCTGGCAGGCCCAGCTGTTATTTGACAAAGACATTATTATGAGGAAATGAACAAGGAGGAGGCCCACTGTTTGGAATAGTCTGACTGCAAAATTGAGGGAGCTGTGCACAAAAGCACATTGTGAAAGGGAATACCTGCTATTATGCAGGAGCAAACCTTCTTCCTCCACTTCTGCTAAATAGAAAAATGCTACTTTTACAAGTCAGCCTCAATGCATTTGGAGATGAATTAAACAGTTTGTGAAAACAGCTGTTCTTACGGAACAGGGGACGTACTTATAGTACTCTTAGGAACTGGTGTATGTGACAAACAAAAAGATTAATAGGACTACATGCAAGGGCTGGACTTTTGTTTTTTTAACCTGGAAGCAAAACTTTTTTGTTGAAATTTTTTTTAAAGGAATAAACTTGTGTATCTAAAGCTGTAACAATAGTTATCAGAACCATCTTTATTTTTAAAACAAAGCAAAGACTTCACACACCACAAGCTTTTTTTGTTTGTTGGTTGGTTGGTTCTACAGAATCTGTAATCAGTGAATATTTTAGTCCAGGTTTAAATCTAAATAGATGATGATGTCAACCCACGTGACAATACACAATAAAAACATTTTGTTTTTCTTTGTTTGTGTAATTTTCACAAATATGATAAGGGCTTTATACATTTCAAACTGTTTTACAAAGAATTCAGTTTACTTAATCTAGTTTAACTAGTATTAATATAACCATTGTAGATATCCAACCGGGGGGATCACATGTAGTCCTGCCTTGACGGGACAGTGTATAACTAATTTGGCTTGTTATTAGCAAAAATCAAGTGTTGTAAATAAATAATCTGGCAATGTCTAAAAGCAATCGCATCAAAAATGGAAGCGTTCGCATAGCTTAGAATGAGTGGTTTATAAATACATAGGTGGCGGTGCACCCGATGGAAGACGCCATATTGTGTCACCATTTGTGATTACAGTAGCTGAAAGGGGACAAACTTGTTAGCCTTACACTTTTTACCAGTATATGAAGAGGTTTTGTTGTTGGAGGACGAGTTTAAAACAAGCAAAGATGACGGCAGATTATTTTACTTGATGTATCTGGTCAGGATGCCTCCTGGACGCCTCCCTGGTGAGGTGTTCCGGACACGTCCCACCGGGAGGAGGCCCAGAGGAAGACCCAGGACACGCTGGAGGGACTATGTCTCCCGGCTGGCCTGGGAACGCCTTGGGATTCCTCCTGAGGAGCTGGCCCAAGTGGCTGGGGAGAGGGACGTCTGGGCCTCCCTACTGAAGCTGCTACCCCCGCGACCCGACCCCGGATAAGCGGAAGAAGACGGACGGACGGTTTATTTTTGTGTTATGTTAGAAACAGGGCGGTGTAGTCCAGCAACTACTCTGTTCTCCTGACAGAGACGGCTAGTTTGTTCATTTTCATCCCCCTCTCACTTCATCAGATGATCTCTGAGGCTGCAGGTCACCAAAACCCATTTCACACGCTGACCGTAGCTAAATCTGACATTTTTCAAAGCAGACTCAATCCGAACGGTCCAAACATCCACTGGATCAAAAAAACTCTAATTTCAACTAAAAATATGAATAAAAATATCAAGGTCTGCAGTGTAATTATATGGAATGCATGCTGGAAGACAAAATTTCGTTATTAAATTAATTAGTCAAAAAAAAATAGACAGCAACTCAAGAAGTACTTCCTTTTATACTTCAAAATAAGAGCCTTAAACAAACAGTGTGTCAAGCTAAAAGGCCACGCCTTCACATTTGGGGGGCAATAATTATAGCTTTGACTTACTACACCAGACAAAGTCAACATGCTGACAGTGACTGGATATCTCAAGTTAACCTTGAGTAGATACATTGCGGCACATTAATATAACACTCTGGTACAGCCCCTATTAAATTATAAAACTCACGCTATTCATGAGGCAAACTTGTTTTTTGATAAGGTAGTTGCAACTGTGTCTCAGTGAGAGCAGTGTCAGTCACGTGTGGGAGCACTCAACTCACAACAAATTAAGTCTGACCAGAAAAAAGGGATTTTCAAGCCTGGCAGAACCATCAAGAGTGAAGTGAAAATTGTCTAGCGAGTTTAGCTGGGATTACACCATAGATTTTTATTCCTCCCAGCTGTTTTGCAGCAGCACATATTAGACTGTACCAAAGCACGTATCTTTTGTCATAATCTTTGTATAAAAGTGTCTCGTTTTGGTTCTGCAGAAACATCAAGAAGGGAATACTTCCAATAACAGAAGACAACAGAGGGCTCACTCTGAAACAATCATTAGAGCTCAGTTTTACATAAAGACGCATGAGGGGAGCAGAGTGATGGAACACAAGTATCTGAAAAGCATGCGTCTGAATTCTCTTTTTGTCTCACTAAAGCAGTAAGAGCGAGGAAACCGATTCGGCATTGAGGAGTTCAGTGAAAGCACTAATTAAAGGACCAACTCCTCTCTGTGCCTCCATTTTCCTTGCTTTTCAAACTTCACTTAATTTCAAAGGGGTATAGTATAATGGCCAAGGGCAACAGCATACTCAGACATCAGATTTATCGAGACGCTCAACAGTAAGGTAGGAACGAACACAAAACCACTTCTATCAGAGCTGTGCTCTGAAGCTTTCAGACTCAGTACTTTATTGAACAAAGACTCGAAGCAGTTTTATTATTTGCAACTTGTACAAACAAAGACACTCTGCCTAACATGGGCTAGAAAGAAGCACATACCGTGTGAACATTTGTAAAACACACAATAAAGGACAACATTATTGTGCATTACCTTGCTACTCACTTTGTACCTTACACTTTACTTTTAAATTACCCATGCGTGTGCCTAGATAGTGATGGACAAACAACATCTCATCTGTAGGAACAAACAACTGCTAATATTTCAATGGCAGATAAATAAAAAAAAGTGCAACCAGAAACTTAAAATACAGGCTGAACATCACCAAAAAATAGCATTCATAATCTTAATGCACTCTCATATATTTAAAAAAATATTTTGTTTTTCCTTCCAGGCAAAGGGAGCTACTTTTAGTTAAGATAAAATGGTCTGTAGTTATGGGCTGGTTTGAATTTCTGACACCATAAGAACCATTGAAAATACAATAATTTCAGGTTACCAGGGTACTATAAAAATGTGTTTTACGGTTTTTGCTCAATAATTATCTAATTAAAATTATTTTATTTCTTGACAAATACACACTTGAACAAAAACCTACCTTAATGTGTGTTCTCATTAAACGCCAATGTGTCAGGCTGAGCCACAGATTTACATGATATCCCTCGGCCTAAGCCATACAAGAACGACGTGATGCGGAGCGAGACGATGTAAAGTCACAGAGGCAAGTTTAGCGACACAAAACACGAGATTTTGACGATTAAAGCGATGCCAGAGCGAGACAAAACCTGCAATGGATGCGAAGCGACAGCCGCTGGAGTTGAAAGAGCCGAACTTTTGTGTCTTGTCGCACAAAAACAACCAGTGAGGAACTGGATGTGGCTGTGACGTGGGGTGATGGACCATGGCGGATGAAGCAATTTTTATTCAACATGTAAGACAAGCTGATAGTGAAAAGGATATCTTACTCTTACTGTTTTTATTGAAATCAGAAAAGAAACAATTATTAACACTACAACTAAAATAACACAACTTATTGGTTTCGACAGACATCAGTGATATTTATTTCTTATTTAGATTTTAATTTATGGACTTCAGCAAAACGTATATAAGTCACACTAATTATTTTTTTTAATTCTGGTGTAGAAAACTGTCCCTGTTTTCTGTTAAAATTATATTTAGTGATATAGTAGCATTTAGTAATGTTATTTTAGTAATACAAAAACAACAAGCTGGTCAAGGCACGTCTTGCTGTTCTTCTTTCAAAGGAGAAATCATGGATTCTTACCAATTAGATGTGATAGCAGCAGCTACGCATGCGTCCTCCTGCGCTGCCATGTTTATGTTTTTTTCCGGCTGTGGGCTCAGCAGCGCTTGCTGTCGTTGCACCAGTATGTCCCGTCTTAAACCACAATATTGCAATGTGATTGGCCCGAACCGTTTTTTGGTTCAGGCAGAAACAGTTGAAGCCTGAGCGGTACCAGATAGATTCTTGTGTGTTTGTGAACGTACAAAAAACACGAGAATTCATCTTGCAGGCAAGGTTAAACTGATGCTGCATTTTCCTACATCAGTGAAAACATTTGTCAGTTTGGAGATGCTAAAGTTTTTTGTTAGAAGAGTTCTTGTAACCATGAGCTTTGTAAAGTAAATTCAGATCATG
Organism: Fundulus heteroclitus; assembly: GCF_011125445.2. Classification (NCBI taxonomy): domain Eukaryota; kingdom Metazoa; phylum Chordata; class Actinopteri; order Cyprinodontiformes; family Fundulidae; genus Fundulus; species Fundulus heteroclitus. The sequence continues at coordinate 6,718,120 of NC_046362.1, forward strand.
GTGTATAAGGTTCAGATCAAAATAAACTTTGTTGTCCATTGAGCAGAGAAATCTTGAGTTGGATGTTAAATTTGTTTTGATTTTAAACATGCATGGCATTTGCAATAAATGTTTTATTTAAAATATCTATTCAATTTATGGTGTAAAGGTTTAACTCATTTATGAAATTAGAGACACAGAAGGATCTCATGAGGAAGGCGGAAGAGCGGCAGCCCTAGATTTGGATGCGGAGGTTGGAGGCTTACCTCAAACTAGCTTCACAGCGGTTACTAAAAAGGGGAGCTGATATGTCCGAGGGTGCTTAAAAATGTTTCCACTCACTCCCGAAGGATGAGAGAATCACAAAAGAGTGGCTGAAGTGACACCTGACCAGTTTTCCAAATGTGGTTGTGGCCAATCAGCGTGCAGTCAACTAGGTAGAGCTGCATGTGGGTCAATCCACTGAATGGGTTCCATTTGGTTGTAGTAAGTCTCTAAAAAAAATTTTTTTAAACTGAAATTAGTATCTCAGGTCATTTATTTATTTATTTTTACAAAGCTTTTAACCCAAAGATGCTTGATTTTTTTCAGTCCTGTTACCAAAACTCTTAGGACATCCCAAAAGCTTTTTCAATGCTTATCAACTAGTTTTATTGTTCATCCCTAATAAAGTCTTTATTTTGATAGAATAATCCATATATACTGAAATAATTATTGTCTTCAACCAAAAAAGACCCTATATAATATATATGAATGGAAATTGTGTTTTTCTAAAATGTGCAAAGGCACATTTAGCAATTTACATGTTATTCTATATGCTAGATGGCACTCTAGTTTAGCCCAGACCTCTATTTCAGTTTCTATACTGAAATAGATGGGATGATACTCACAAAATAGGTACCACAAATCACGCATTGGGCAGAAAAAACCTACTGACCCCAATTTTGTATATCACTGGTATCTTTGATGACACCTGGGTAAAGATCACTACCATACTTCCCCACACACCAATAATTTCAGGACTTTGCCACATAAATTCTTTGGCTGAGGATGTTGTCTATGGATGATTGAATGTGAAATGTTTGTGTTAAAGCATTCACAGGTCAGAATTTGTTTTTTTGTAGAATGTAGTCTTTGATTAATCCTGATTTTATATTTTAGTTCATTTCAACTCCATTCAGTTATCAATTTAATACAGTTTATTCCATACTGCAATGCAATCATTTATATTTTTCATTATCTATAACATTCTACATTTTCACATTTTAAGAAAGACTTGGATTATACTGTGTTAAATGCAAATGTCCTTTGACAAAATAATTTTTACACTGTCTGGAGGGGTAACAAGGTCCTGTTCAAGTTCTTTTCTATCCTTGATATTGTTTCTACATCTCTCTCCACTTTTTGCTTTGTGTGCACTTTTCTCTTTCACTTAGATCCTTGATCCATCTCATCCTGCCTGATTTTAGGTCATCCCAGTATTTTTCTCATTCCTTTTCTAGACATTTTTTCCTCTTCTTTGGGTTGGCATCATGACGAGCACAATAGGCCCGCTGCTTTTCTGCAGCACTGAGTGGTGGCTTGTCTCCCTGTCAGTATTTATTAAAATCATTAAACTAAAATAAATCTCAACAAATTTCAACTGTACAACTTAATCAAATAAATAGTGTAATATCAAATATTTGCATTCATAAATCAATTCATCATTGAGAGACTACTCACTCCTGGTATTGGACTTCTGGAAATTCCTAACTTTTCTGAATGGGGTAATATGTTAAGGTAACAGGACTGAGTGAAAACCCTAGAATACAACTGAAATGTGCACAAAATATTATAGATTTATTTTAAAAGAAACAATTGCAAATCATAGATGTGATATGCAGTTACACAAAGATGCTAAAAAAACAAAACAAAATTTCTTTAGGATTTTATTTATTATGTTTTATTATTAAATGCAACACCATAGTATAAGGATACGTGACAAATGCTATTATTTTCAGCATTAATTTTAGTTTTTATTACTCCTCTTGATTATATATCCCAAATTTCTCATTAGATTACATACAGGACATTTTATTTAATAAGAAAGTGAATTTAAAAACTAGTTTTCCTACATATTTATTGATATAACTTCCATGCGGCAGAAATGGCACCCATTTGGTGGAATGACCCATATCGTTATCACAACCAACCCTTTTACTGAGGAGGGACATTTGGCCTGACAAAACAACAAGCTGCCATTATTTTTTTTTTAATGAAATTCTTTGGAGAATTTACATATGCAGCAACATCCACTACATAAAACAATTTATACAGTGATGCCATGGCCCCTTTAAGACTTTTTTCTTTTTTTTAGGTATGTAAGGAAATAGCTCTTGAGTTTTCTGGTTACATAAACTGACATTGAAGATGCCTTCACCACTGTCACCATGGATCAGCCATTTGTATACCCAATAAAAAGAGCAGGATACAAAAAAATCTTTAGAACAAATACCACATCTAGCTAATGGCTTGGTGCTAACATCGGATGGTAGCGCCTAATTCAAAGCTTCCTTGTTAGCACTAAATGGGTTATTTCATAGCAGTTCTTTTGAGTCTGCAGTTGTGTAGCCGTACTTATAAATCTGAAATACTTCTACCGGTTAAATCTGACTAATCTTTTCCTGTTTTAGGTTAGTTGGAACAACCAACATTACTTTATCTGCATGAAGCAGTTACATTTTTAAATACAAACCAGTTAAAAAAAAATCTAAACCATTCCTTTAAACACAAACAGGATTAAGGAATTTTATTTTGTATTTCATCTTTTTAAAGTTTTGACCCCAAACTTAAGTGAGGTCATTATGTTTTAATTTTTAACTATATTTTTTTAGCCAATGGACTCAACTCCGCATACTTGTTGTGCACATTTCCTTTTAACTTAAATTTGTTTTTAACGCAGTTTTACTTTAAACGATATAAAAACATGTTTTTGCAACAAGTGAGACTTTTTCTGAGAATGATTCCATTCAGCAGCTAATCACTGGAACATTTCATGAGAAGTACAGCATCCATTCACTCCGCTAATTCACTTCTCAAAGCAACCACGTTCTTCACAACTCGTTTTAAATCAAGAGACATTTAACACAGAGAATTATGGGATTCTTATGATTAAAACTTACAACTGCCTGAACTCTGTTTTCAACATAAATACATTCTCACATACATGTCCCTGATTGACTCAGAGTAAGCAGGATTTATGGGTCCTTAGTAACAAGAACTTTTAAATCAGCGTACACTTAAAAACACTTTTTGAAAGTTAAACCAAAACTAATAGAACAATTTTATACAATCCTTTGTTTAAACTGAGCATTAGCTCAATATTCTGATGCATCCTACACTGAAATAATAAGTGATTTTGCAGTTTTCAACGGGAACCACTTTCAGTGCTTTTACTCGTCAGAAATAAAGGAAGGGGTGTGGAATTTACAAAGAAGACAATTTTGGACAGTAAACTAATCCAAACTTTAGGCAGGTAAGGCTGTCAGGATTGCACAGAAAACAAGCATTGTTTATATTTTTTATAAATATAAACAATAAAAAATAATTTTTATTTGTTCCTTTAGTTAAATAGATGTATTTTTTGTTCATTACTCGTGGTCTTTAGGGTTAGGGTTAAGTGCATGATGCTTGAGAAAGATCCAGGAACTTTTCAATATTTCCCCTTCTCTTAATTCCCTACCAAACCTATCAATACTGTTCTTGCATGAAACTGAAAAATGTTATTTAGTTTCTTAAAATGCTAAGTAGTTGGTCAAATGTATAGATTACTTTAAGAGTTATTGAAAGCTAATCTCATATCTTTCCTGCCCTTTGGTTTATTCACAGGTATGCCATAGCACGACTCAGCTACTACTTTGTGAGGAAAGAAGAATATTTTGGATTAACTCTGGGAGAGTTAACCAAGTAGACTTTTGAAGAAAACATTGAAATGATCGAATCCATCACTTTTTTATAGGCTGCTATGCTCAATAAACTGTTGTTGAAATGCAAATGTATGGAACTAGCCTATAAAAGTGCTCTCCTTGTTTGTTATTTCAGTCCATAGGGAGATTTAATGTGTTTTGCTATCACTGTGATTTACTGAATATTTATTTTACCACAGTCACTATGCCGATAAGCCCGTTTGGCAAATTGAAACAATGCTCATGCCAGAAAAGCATTAATTGTTCCCACAGCCAAGTTGCATAAAGCCACAAAAATTGAGCCTGATCATAAAAACCATAAGAGGGTTATTTGTGGGCTTATTGTGAGTGTACCACAGTTCTGACGGAAAACAAGTTTTCACATCAGCTTATTCTAAGTTAGAAGTTATTTAGAAATCTTTCTGTTTCATAACAGCATGCTGTAAAACTGATGTCTGTAGCTATTAGAAAGTTTGTAAAATGAGTTATTGAACATTATTAAAGCGTTCAAACTAGGGGTAACATCTTATAATTCCTTGCTTGATGAGCTATATGACCCCAAGCTGATAGTTTAACAAAAAGTAAATAACGCTGAACATACTGAACACTTTAAATTGTTATGAATCTTTAATGTACAACAATTCACTTGAACTGTCATTTGAGGTAGCTGCATTTTTTTTCATACTTTGACATTTTTTACGACAACCACTTCAAGAAAACAAACACAGTGCTTAGTCAATTTGTGTTTGCTAAAAAACTGGTATTCCCACCAGGGAGCTATAGCTTTCAAAACAAAATTGAAGCTACAATTACAGTCATTTTTGTGTTATAAAATGCTTATCATTATATCTAGTGCCAGAAACTTAACCTTAAAAACTTGCTTTATTGTCGTGCTGTTTTCACACCCTGTCTGTCATTTACAAAGAATGGGCTACAGGGCTGTTGAAAGGCAAGAGTAGCTATGTTACATTCATTTAGATCTATTCTTTTTAAAAACAAGGGATTGCTTTGTTGTATGATTAATTCTTCTGAATTTATGCTGTGCAGCTGGAAGCATTTTTGTAGTTCCTTTAGTTTGCTTCTGTGTCATAATGTGTAACCATAGCAACAATGTTGTTGTTGTTGTTTTTACTGATCGATTATCTTCTGAACTCATGTTTTACACATTATAGAATCTTCTGAATTATGCTGTTTTTAAAACCTTTAGTTTTACACTAAAACAGCTCTTAGTAAAAGCCAGGTGAATAAAAGTGATTGGTTGCTGTCTAACTCTGAACCTAACATAGGATGATTTTGGAATATGGAAGAAAATGGGAGTACCCAGAGAAAACCCACCTATTTGTAGGGGGGAAACTCAAGATTCAAATAAAATCTGACCTTTGACTGACTGACCTTCTAGCTGGGAGCCATCAGTGCTAAGCACTCGCTCCAATGTGCAGTCCATAAAGTCAATTTATGATATGTGTGCACTGTTAAATGTAGCTAACAGGGCATTGTAAGCAAAAATAGAATATACAGCACGTTATGTATTTACTGCCCTGATAATCTTCAGATAAAGCTCCTTTCTCAAACTACCAGACATCATGGTTTGAAAACTATAAATTAAAACTAATAAGACACATAAACATAAATGAGCAAAGTGATTAAAAGGGTTAACATAGCCCATATGGAGATTTTCCTATGTAATGTATGGCCCCAAGAGCTTTTGAAATTAAAAGCTTTCTTTATACCTCTGTTTAAAAGAGGCTTCCAGTGATCAAAGGTGCTGCAGACGTATTTCATGTGGTGTGTGTGGTTATTGCAGCCTTGAATCAACAGATGCAAGTTCTCATGAGACAGAAATGAAGGGAACGCTTTCACAGGTAAGCTTTCCACAGTCTTAAACACTGTTGTTTTTTTGTTCCAAGAAAAAAACAAAACTTTAGGTGATTAGATTTACTGAACTAGATTGCCAATTTGTGGAGAAATAAATAAGAAAGAGCAAAAGTTAAAAAGTCAGAGATGTTCTAAAATTACAGTATACCAAAGTTGAAAATTTCAGTAGCTTTGTTTTCATAGAAGATAGTGTTTTTACCATCAACAGAAACATAAAAGTTAAGGTTTTATCTTTAAACCGTTTGAATAAAATTTTTTACTTAATATCACTTATTTTCCAACTTACTAAAGTAGGCAACATTCCGAGAAAGCCATAAACTAAATAAAATTCTATTCAGCTTATTTAAGTAGCACTAACTCACAATGCAGGTCACCTTAAGGTACATTACAAGGCAACTTATATACAGAAATATGTAGTTAGTTAAACTCAATAGTAGTTATAATGCAACACAGTCCAAATCAGTTTATTATGCCAACTGGTTAAAAAAAGTTGTTTTTTCATTTAAGGAATCCCAGCCAAGTGCATTAAGTTGTTGATTTTGCAGCAGTCTCTCTTACTGAGCATGTATGTGGTGACCGTGGAATGGAACAACTTACTGACAGGGGTGTGGAGATACATAAAGTTCATGAGGAGGGATGATACATATTAGGCTCGCAAGAATGAGAGTTTAAAAATACCTTTGGGATAGCTAAAAGACGAGCAAAGAGTTTCAACATATTGCAAAATATACAAGTGATCAATAGACCCCCCCCCCCCCCCCCAAAAAAAAAAAAAAAAAACATTCTGGACTAAATGATTACATACCTGTCACCCTTAGATTTGTAGTGATGAAGTGGTTTGAAAGACTGGTGTTGGCCCATTAGAAGGACATCACAGGACTCTTGCAGTTCCCTTTGCAGTTTGCCTACAGGACTAACAGGTCAGCAGTTTAGGCTGGGGAAATTCCCATCTAGTACCCAGACTATTTAGAATCTGGGTACTAAAGTGTTTCCTCTAGCTCAGATCATAAAAATTAACAACATAAGTTACCATAACTATGCAGATGACAAATAGCTCCACATCTCGATGTCAACAGGTGATTATGAACCCGTTCAAACGCTAAGTAAATGCTGAGATAAAATCACGGGATGGATTTGACAAACTTTTCTACAGTTGAATAAAAACAAAACTGAAGTAAGAAAATTTGGACCAAAAGAGGAGAGCTCAAGGGTTAGCACACAGCTTGAGTTGCTTCAGCTAGCAAATACTGATGAGGCCAGACGTCTGGGTGTAGTGAAGGACTCAGACTTCAACCGTCAAAGGCATCTAAAGACAATTTCAAAGTCTGTCTTCTATCACCTGAAGAACATCTCCAGCATTAAAGGACTAATATCTCAGCTGGATCTTGAAAAACAATGCGTTAATCTTTAGTTGAATTGACAACTGCAGCAGTATTTTCACAGGTCTGCCTAAAAAATCAATCCGACAGCTGCAGCTGATCCAGAATGCTGCTGACTGCGGCCTCACTAAGACTAAGAAAGTAGAGCATATCACCCTAGTTTTGAAGTCCTTACACTGGCTCCCTGTATCTCAGAGAGCAGGGGTGATTCTAGGATCTCACCTTTAGGGGTGCTCAGCCCCCAGTGTTGACTGTGATTCCATTTTTTAGTCCAGATGTAAGATTCTTAGAATTGACTTATTTTTTAGCTAAAGCTCGTCAAACAAGCTACAATATAGGCCCATCCAAAGGCAATGACAAACAAATTGAAATGTTTCCACACGATAAAACCTTGTGCATTTGTAAAACCTGCATGATGGCAATAGTAAGACTAGCTATAATGATAAAAGTGAGGAATAATTTCCCTACAGACAAAAAACTAACTTAACTTTCTTGAAATTTTATTTTTTCTGACTTAACAGAGCAAAACATGGTAGCCCACAAAAACCTTTTGCTGCACAGTGTTTGTCAGCTGGCTGAAAAAAGGGCTGCTATTACTACACTTTCCTTATTGTCGTGTTGCTTTGCTTACAAGAGAGACAAATTTAGCAGTTTGGATCATAAAACAGCAAAATTATACATTCAAGAGACTGCAAATAAATGTCATGTATTTACTCTGCCCTGGAAGTAGAAGTGTCACTGACACCGACAGCATTTCAAATATTAAATTCAAACAACAAATGTACAACTGGGCTGTAGTTACTCTCTTTAGCCCATTTCATGTAATTTATCTTAACATTCCAAACACATTTCTTACATCATATATCTGAAGTGTGGATAACAGCTTCTCCTTACCTACATCTTCTGAGATAACTAATTAATAACAATAGTGAGTTGTCAATAATTAAATGTGCAGTAAATCTTAATACATAAGGAGCATGGAGGACCCAATGCTGTACTTTGAGTAAGATTGGTGACACCAAGACTGAACTGTTACATGAATGGTTGTCCATTTCATCATTGAAATGAGAACAAATTAATATACTATTGATATATACTAGTACGACTACTAAAGAACATCAGATTAAACTTTAAAATATGTAAAGGTCTAAAATTAATTAATTTTGCAACCACATAAACAGATTAAATATTTGCTTACTTTTTGGTGTATCAATTTACCCTTGTAATGATGTAATATTTTATGCGCTAAGCCCCTGATGATGAGAATGTCTAGCTCCGCCCCTGGTTTGCACTAATTTACTAATGGACAGTGTGGAAATCTATGTACAATAAAACCAATGTAAATAGTGTTCCTCTGTTTGTATTTGTCTTTATCATAATTCTAGAAATAGAAATAGTCAAAAAAATAGCACTATTATTACTATTATTATTATTTATTTATTTTATTTATTTTTTTACTAAGCAAAAGTCTAAACAAAAAGTAGTTGTTCTTATACTTTATATTATGTAAAATAAATTACACCTGCTATTTATACCTGAACTGCCTCGAAGGGTCGACAAAAAATTAAAGCAATAATAGCAACGAAATATTGGTAAAAGGGAAACCCTTACCTTTTCTTTTTCAGAAAGAATCTGAACTTTTAATAACCTTCAGTCTTTGTTTTTCCATCTTTCCAGCAGTCTTCAGAATGCCTGCCTGGCACAGAATATTTAGTTTTATAAAAGATTAGGTTTTTGTTGATACAATGTATTATACTTCAGCATTAAATGCTATTTTGAGATGCTAACGTTAAGATAATATTAAGTTTCTTAATTGGGACCAGTTTTGTAGCCTAGTATTAAATGTGGTAACCGCAGTATCCCAGTATGAATCAAAACTTAAATCTCACGCTCCAAGCAAGCACGAACATGCACACACACACACACACGCAATAGAAAACAGCCAATCAGGAAGAGGGAAGGTGGAATTTAAGGCAGCAAAACCAATGAGAGTGGAGTTAAACAGCACAGTCACATGCGATGCAGATTTAAAGGGACAGAAAGGAAAAAGCAGGCAGAGGAGCTGCGCACAGCAGCATTGTAATGACACCGTGGGAACGCTGAGCGCTTCAAACGGAGGCGCTCTGGGCGAACCTGGGCATGTACGCATGTCTGGCAGAGCCGAACCAACACGCAGGAATACTCTGAATCAGTAATTGTTTAGGGGTGCTGGGCTAAGATTTAGGGGTGCTTGAGCACCCCTGTTCATGTACAGCACTTTGTATTGGCCTGTTACTGAAATGTGCTATACAGATAAACTTGTCTTTCCTACCCCTAGCTTGAGAGCCCTACACTATCACTATCATCAAGAAGTTCTAACAGAGGATGTGCTTCCATTGCTAGCTCAGAAAACCAAAGGAGCTACTGATCCACATCTACACAGTCTTCATCCAGTCTGTCCTCTGCTCATTCATCACTGTCTGCCACCAGAAAGGACAGGGTCAGACAGCAACGGTGAGTCGGGATGGCATAAAAGATCATTGCTGCCAACCTGCCCTCTATTCAGGACCTGTACTTTTCCAAAGTCAGGAAATGGGCAAGAAACATCACTGCAGACCCATCTCCGTCCTGCCACAACATGTTCCAACATGGCGCTACAGAGCACTGTATGCCAAAACCAACAGATTCAGGAATAGGTTCCTGCCACAAGCTATCACTCTAATGAACAGTTGACTCTGACAAAAAGAGCTCTTCATCTTGACTGTTCATATTGTCATATTGTATATACCAAACACAATATAATTCTCATTTATTCCAGAAATAGAACAAAATACATCATAAACCTGTTCTGTGTTAGTGAAAATTCTAACTAGTAACATACCATTTAAAAACGGCATATTAGATTGTTGTGATTGGCAAGCTGTTGTACCAATTTGAGCCACAAGGTGTCAATATTACTTATAGTTTTAAAGTTAAAAGTAACATATCCTGAACTAAAACAGATATCCCCTCAAATATGCAGCGCTATGCGCACGTTCATCGTGTCCCGTGTGTCTGCAGCATCTTCTGTCTGAAGACGTGACTAACAGCTGTTTGTTAGTGTTAGCGGCTTGCGGCAGCTTCCTTAAATGTCCTTATTTAGTATTGGTTTAATGGTTGCAAAGCTAATATTTTTGTTTGTGGAATTTGAGTTTCCAAAGCTATCATTTTGGTTAGCTGTGCCCACCACTGCCTACCTGAGTATTGTTGCTGAACACACCACCCCTTTATGTCCACAGAGGGATAAGGCAAGCTGTCAAAAATCTCAAATCTCCTTAAACTGGTTTCTTGAACATGACAATGAGTTTGCTGTACTCCAGTGGCCTCCACAGTCACCAGTGCCCATATTCACAAGGACTCTTAAGAGTAAGTAGTTCTTAGACATGTCATTTTAGGAAAGATTTTAGAATTCCTAAAATTCTGAGGTTAATCTTAAAATTTTACCTTGGTAAGATTTAAGTTATTCAATAAGCATTTTAGGCCTTAAGAGAGCTCCTAAAGTGGAAAATCAGTACTAGTGACCATGTACCATGGGAAGATACCACAAGGAGTTTCACCACCCTGCTGCAAAGATGGCCTCTCTCTCAGCAGGGTGTCTGCTGTCAACTACCCCCCACAGACAAAAGGTCAGAGCACTTCTGACCAGACCCTCACTTCTGACCAGACTCTCAGACGACCACTACTTCTCCCTGGAGCTCTCCAGGACAAGGCTGCCACCCAGTCTTCACCTTTCTTCCTGCCTCAAACATAGGTGGAGGGAGACGGGCCTGAACCATGAGGGCTCACGGGCCCAAAAGACAGGAACCAGCACCTGGGAGAGATCCCTCTCCGCCCGGGGATAACGGGGCAAATCAGAGTTAAGTCTGCTATCTTAACTCAGCTGCAGGCGCAGGAGGAGGAAATCCCTCCCTGCCAAAAACAGCTTTGTTTATGTCTCCTCAGCCTTTACAGGAAAGCGGACTCCAGATGGAGCTGAAAAGCCAGCAAGGACCCACTTTACCATGCTGAGGGGAAAAACCTGTTGAAATCATGACTGCAACCGGGTCAGAGACACTGCGGGACATCCAGGCCTCAACCGATGCTCCTCGCTTCGGCAAGCTCATGGCTACATGCCTCCAAGCTGCCCGACCACGCTGTCAGTTAGCTCATAGCTGCAGAGCTGCACGCTAGCCCGCTGCTGAACAGACCAACGATTTTCCCTGCTTTTCAGTGCTCCTTCCTTGGATGGCCAAAGTGGACTGAGCTTGCATGAGGCACCGACAGGTTGGACAGAGAGACCCAAAGGGAAAGGTTACACATTGGTAAATGTTTGTGATGCGTCCACATGGTGCTTTAAAGAAAGGGGCTAACGGAATTAGGCCATGCTAGCATCCTGTTCCATGACATTGCTGACATGGTTCAAATGTGTTTTATGTTTATAACAAATGATATCTCCACAGGGGTTTCATACATTGATGGGATATTAATGTTTACGTCAATCTGGCCCACTCGTTATGACTAAAATAAAAGCCGAAGCTTTAAAGGGGTACTGGAGAGTGCCCCTCCTGGGGACTCCCTCGTTTTGCTGGGGGACTTCAACGCTCACGTGGGCAATGACAGTGGGACCTGGAGGGGCGTGGTTGGGAGGAATGGCCCACCTGATCTGAACTCAAGTGGTGTTTTGTTGTTGGACTTCTGTGCTCGTCATGGATTGTCCATCACAAACACCATGTTCAACCATAAGGGTGTCCATATGTAGCCTCGTGAGACCATCCTGATCTCGCGAGCTTTCAAGGTTTCACTCGCAGATCAGTCTGGCTACTCTCCGTTAAAGAAAATTTGGAGCCGTTCGCCAAACGAACGTCCAATCAGCGTTGGCTTTGAGGCGGGTTGAGGTGTGACGCAACGAGAAGCGCGACAGTTCAGTCTAAAGAACATGGCGGCTTCAGCCGATGAAACTAGCGTTAGCGTGGCTATCGAGCAAGTTTTATCAGAATTACAGGGTATTTCTTTGCTGAGCTAACAAGCCTTTACCTGCAGCAGCATGAATAGCTTGGCTTGTGGTTGTGTTTTTGTCGTCGCTCGTAACAGAGCGACGACAAATCTGATTGGTTTATTTGGCCCGTCTATCACCAACATAGGCCAATCAGCTAACCAGTATTTTCGCCCCTTCCCAAAATAACTTCAACGGAAGGTTTCCAGATGGATATGCGGAGCAAATCTATCTGGCGGAGTCAGGTAAGTCCATATGTGCTCTTGGCACCAGGACACCCTAGGTCGCAGTTCAATGATCGACTTTGTTGTCGTTTCATCTGACCTGCGGCCGTATGTCTTGGACACTTGGGTGAAGAGAGGGGCGGAGCTCTCCACCGACCACTACCTGGTGGTGAGTTGGCTCCGATGGCGGGGGAGGAAGCCAGTCCGACCGGGCAGGCCCAAACCTGTGAGGCGGAGCATTAAATCCCACCTCCGGGAGAACTTTAAACATGTCCCGAGGGAGGCGGGGGACATTGAGTCTGAATGGACCATGTTCCACTCCTCTATTGTTGAGGCGGCTAGTCGGAGCTGTGGCCGCAAGGTTGTCGGTGCATGTTGTGGCGGCAACCCTCAAACCCGCTGGTGGACACCAGCGGTGAGGGAAGCCGTCAAGCTGAAGAAGGAGTCCTACCGGGCTTTTTTGGCCTGTGGGACTCCGGAAGCAGCTGATGTGTACCGGCAGTCGAAGCGGCAGGCGGCTCGGCTGGTCGCCGAGGCAAAAACTCGGGCGTGGGAAGAGTTTGGAAAGGCCATTGAGAAAGACTTCCATACGGCTTCGAAGCGATTCTGGTCCACTATCCGGCGCCTCAGGAGGGGGAAGCAGTGCAGTACCAACACTGTTTACAGTGGGGGTGGTGTGCTGCTGACCTCGACTCGGGACGTCGTGCGTCGGTGGGCGGAATACTTCGAAGACCTCCTTAATCCCACCAACACGTCTTCCATTGAGGAAGCAGAGCCTGAGGACTCTGGGTTGGGTTCTCCCATCTCTGGTTCTGAGGTTGCCGAGGTTGTTAAAAAGCTCCTCGGTGGCAAGGCCCCGGGGGTGGATGAGATTCGCCCTGAGTACCTTAAGGCTCTGGATGTTGTGGGGCTGTGTTGGTTAACGCGGCTCTGCAACATTGCGTGGACATCGGGGGCAGTTCCCCTGGATTGGCAGACTGGGGTGGTGGTCCCCCTATTTAAAAAGGGGGACCGGAGGGTGTGTTCCAACTACAGAGGAATCACACTCTTAAGCCTCCCTGGTAAGGTCTATTCAGGGGTTCTGGAAAGGAGGGTCCGTCGGATAGTCGAATCTCGGATTCAGGAAGAGCAGTGTGGTTTTCGTCCTGGCCGTGGAACACTGGACCAGCTCTATACCCTCAGCAGGATTCTTGAGGGGGCATGGGAGTTTGCCCAACCAGTCTACATGTGCTTTGTGGATCTGGAGAAGGCATTCGACCATGTCCCCCGGGGGATCCTGTGGGGGGTACTCCGGGAGTATGGAGTACCGGACCCTTTAATAAGGGCTGTCAGGTCTCTGTACGACCGGTGTCAGAGTCTGGTCCGCATTGCCGGCAGTAAGTCGGACTCGTTTCCGGTGAGAGTTGGACTCCGCCAAGGTTGCCCTTTGTCACCGATTCTGTTCATAACTTTTATGGACAGAATTTCTAGGCGCAGCCAAGGTGTTGAGGGGATCCGTTTTGGTAGCCTTAGGATTGCGTCTCTGCTATTCGCGGATGACGTGGTCCTATTGGCTTCATCAGGGCGTGATCTACAGCTCTCACTGGAGCGGTTCGCAGCCGAGTGCGAAGCGGCCGGGATGAAAATCAGTGCCTCCAAATCCGAGACCATGGTCTTGAACCGGAAAAGGGTAGAGTGCCTTCTCCGGGTTGGGGAGGATGTGCTGCCCCTAGTGGAGGAGTTCAAATATCTTGGGGTCTTGTTCACGAATGAGGGGAAGATGGAGCGGGAGATCGACAGGCGGATTGGTGCAGCGTCTGCTGTGAAGTGGGTGCTGTACCGATCCGTTGTGGTGAAGAGAGAGCTGAGCCAAAAGGCAAAGCTCTCGATTTACCGGTCGATCTACGTTCCTACCCTCATCTATGGTCACGAGCTTTGGGTCGTGACCGAAAGAACGAGATCCCGGATACAAGCGGCTGAAATGAGTTTTCTCCGTAGTGTGTCTAGGCTCTCCCTTAGAAATAGGGTGAGGAGCTCAGTCATCCGGGGAGGACTCAGAGTAGAGCCGCTGCTCCTCCACGTCGAGAGGAGCCAGTTAAGGTGGCTCGGGCATCTGGTTAGGATGCCTCCTGGACGCCTCCCTGGAGAGGTGTTCCGGGCACGTCCCACCGGGAGGAGCCCCAGGGGAAGACCCAGGACACGCTGGAGGGACTATGTCTCCCGGCTGGCCTGGGAACGCCTTGGGATTCCTCCTGAGGAGCTGGCCCAAGTGGCTGGGGAGAGGGACGTCTGGGCCTCCCTACTGAAGCTGCTGCCCCCGCGACCCGACCCCAGATAAGCGGAAGAAGACGGACGGACGGAGTGACCACTAGCGTTCGGAGGTAGAATCAAATAAATAAAATCTACCATCCCTCCAGTAAATTATTTTACTATGCAAATCATTCTTTAAAATGTTATTTTCTCAATGTTTTTCTCAGTGTTTTGTGTTTATTCAGGATTTGCATTGTGAATGGGTTAAAAACACATGCCAAAGGTTGTATTGAATTAGTAAAGCTAATTTAAGATCATTCCATATTCTTTAAGATGAACCTTGGTTCTTTAACTTAAACAAAATGTTATTTCATCAAATGATGTTTGTTTACTCAGGATTCGCATTGTGAATGGATTGAAAACATGCCAAATGTTGTTCTAAATTAGTTAAGATAATTTAACTCTATTCCATGCTCTTTGGATCAGATATGCAGTGAACGGAATTCACTTAATTATTCTGATTATTATCAACCACTTTTGTTTGTCTTTTGTGTACCTTTGCATTTAAATAGTTCCTTAGCTTAGTTTCTTTTTATCTTCATTTTGCTTAGTAGTTTAGTGAAGTTTCACTAGCCTAGTAGAGATAATTTGTTAATCGAAATATAGTGTTAATTCAGATAAACAGCATTATATAGTAATGTTCTCTGGATGTTTATTTTATTTCTGTTATTAAATTCTTGAACTTGAAGAAGTTGTCACTCCTTTTTTCTATGTGTGTGCAGGGTTTGCTGTTAAAAGATCGCTAGTGCTCGAATTCATCCCTTTCAACCATTGTCGTGATATCAGCTTAAAAGCTGATCATCACAAGACAATACTTAACAGAGTTATTTATGAAACATTAAATTACTTTAAACAGTGTATAATTGCACAACACTTTACTCAGAGTCGCTCTCAGCATTAGGGTTGTGGTAAAACAGGAGATTTGAATCATAGAGGTGCAGATGACAAATGTATTGCAACTGTTTGATGGGTTTATGTGAATATTGTCTAAAATCTCTAAGGAATGTTTCAAAACACCTTGTTGAATCTATGCCTCAAAAAGATAATTTAATGAATGCAGTTCTGAAGGTAACGGGGATTCAACGCTGTAGTAGCAGGCTGTACTTAATAAATTAGCTACTAAATGTCTAGAAAAGTGAAGGAGGGGTAGTTAAAGTTTCTGAGGATGGCTTAAAAAATACAAAGATTGAATTGAACGTGCTGGCGAGTGCAAATGTGAGGCCTCACATTTGCAGGTTTTAAAAAATCTTACACAGACAGCAGTACACTACTTATAGAGAACCCTTTTTTATTTGGTCCATTAGCTTTTTAGTGAGTCGAAAAAGTAAAAAGGACTTTCTACAATAACTAAACAAGTTTCCATGTAAAGCCAAACCAGTATGTTACTTTACAAAATTAACGCAACACATGCAGAAATATCAGTTAGTTCTTCCAGGAACAACTGTTTCCTTATCTTTGAATGAAGCACACAGGGGAATGTGAATTGTTGAATTATTAAAAAGAATTATGATGGGTCAAATGAAGGGAAGACAGGCAACAATGACGTTCTTTACCCTCTCATGGTCACACACAGTTCCACTCATCAAGGCTGCAGCCGTTTCTTTGAGTCAAACAATCTAGCTGCTTTTCATGCTGGCATTTTTCGTTTAACATATAATATTTAATTAGCAGGACTAATGCGCTTTAAAAGACCCAAGGACTTTGCCTCAAAAAAGGAAAAATTGGCCTTTGTCCGTTGCCTATTTTGCAGATAAAATGCTGTAGATTTTCTTTCTTTCATCTCTAATTGCATTATGAAAAAGTATATGCTTATGTGCAGCGCTTCAAAGACAAGGAACCCCAGAAAGTGTCAGAGCACTTTCCTTCATTTTTTTTTTAAAAACACAACCTTTCTTTATTCAGGCAGTTTTGATTAGCTGTTTCGATATTGTTGAATAGCTCCCAAGGATGCTGACCCCTTGGTATGCAAATAAAACCTGCTGCAAGTTTGCCATTGTTAAAATGAATACACCAAAATTGATTCAAGGCAAGCATTTGCTGTATATAAGAAGAATTTAGGATTTTATATCTTTATGAAATAAAATAAATCTGTCATTATTATTACAATACACCAGAAGACTTCTGTAAAACAAGCTAAAAGTATTTTTTTAAATAATTTCTCACTTGAAAAACCTAACAGTGTGACAAAAATTAATGAGATCTGTTACTTCAGATACATTTGTTCCATTTCAAGAGTCCTATGCAAGTTCTACACTGTAAAGAAAAGGACAATTTTCAATAACTATTATAAGTCAAACTTCTCACTTTCCCAGGATTGTAAAATGGCACTGCTGAGATTGGTTGCCTCTGGATTTCTCTCTGTAGTGATTTTTGGGATTTAGTTTTTTTTAACTGTTTTCTGTCATTCCTCTTTGCTAACTTATACCGGAGAAGAGCAAATAAACATGTGGACTTTCAACTGCTCACACTATTACACCGCTGCTGATCGAACCTGTAACTTTCCCAGTGTTATTAGTCAGAGAAGTAGCAGCCCTGTGTGCAATCTACTGGAGACAGTTTCACCAGAGGAAAGCATGCAGGCAGGCTGGTCAAGATGAGACAAATGGGTTTTCTCACTGCGCTCTCTTCTATTCATATGCCAAATGCTCTCTGTTTTAGCATGTCCTGGCTCACTGAGCACATCTCGGATAGGGCACTTCACCTTCTGGCATTTAATCTTTTCCAAGCAGACAGGTAACGGAGCTTAGGGGAAAAATACACGGGAAGGCAGACTCTCCAACTAAATGGAGGTTGGTGTATAGATCTCACAATGTTGAAGAAATCATGCAGCCCTCACTTAGAGACATTACTCATTAAACTATTTTATTCAATGAGGGGTCATTCCTCATTTGTGCTGGTTGTTGTTTACATTCCATCTCAAGCAAACGCCTCAACGCTCCAGAGACATATGCCAGAATCCTGTTCATGGACTTGTCGTTTAACACC
Organism: Fundulus heteroclitus; assembly: GCF_011125445.2. Classification (NCBI taxonomy): domain Eukaryota; kingdom Metazoa; phylum Chordata; class Actinopteri; order Cyprinodontiformes; family Fundulidae; genus Fundulus; species Fundulus heteroclitus. The sequence continues at coordinate 6,735,785 of NC_046362.1, forward strand.
ATCATCCCACACCAAACGCACTGAGCTCACTGTACTAGCCTTCGCGTGACAGTGGATCACAAACTTCCTGTTCAACAGGAGTCAGCAGGTTGGGCTGGGGAACTTCATATGCAGCACCCGGACTATTAGCACTGGCGCCCTAAAGGTGTTTGCTCTCCTCGTTGCTGTTCTCCCTTTACATCAATGACCACACCTCAGGAGACCCATCTGTCAAACTCCTTAAGTTGTGGTTGTGGTTTCTCCATGAATTTTGTCACAACTCTACCTTCATCACAAGGTTACACCATTCTCCTAACTGTGGTTGATAAGTTCTTTATTATGACCCATCCAATACCTCTTTCCAAGTTGCCATCTGCCTCTGCATTGTTGCATTGTCATCTGGATTGTTGATGGCTTTGCAGCAATCCCTTTAGCCTGATAGCTAAAGGATCTGCCTCCCATTCTACTTTTAGAGACTCTAGGAACCACCAGCAGACCTGCAGTCTGAGAGCGAAGTGCTCTGTTGGGAACATATGAGGTAATCAGAGCTCTGATATATGATGGAGCCTGATTATTAATGGCTTTATATGTGAGAAGGAGAATTTTAAATTTGATTCTTGATTTAACAGGAAGCCAATGAAGAGAAGCTAAAATATGAGAAATATGGTCCCTCTTGTTGATTTTCATCAGAACGCTTGCTGCAGTATATGCCCATAAGGCCAACCGTCACTGCTCCTAGACCCAAAGATATGTAGTGGGTCGGAAGGTGTGGCTATCCACTAAGGATCTACCCATTAAAGTAGAGAATTGTAAGCTGGCACCCCGTTTTGTCGGCCCATCTCCTGTTATCAAGATTATTAACCTTGGTTACTGTATGTCAGAAACTGCCATCGTCATTGCATGTCCACTCCACCATCTCTGAGCTCAAACCAGTTCTGTCATCCAGGTTTTAACCTCCTTCCAGACCGCCTCTGCCTGCCTGGCTCATTGATGGGGCTCCTGCCTTTACTGTAAGTTGCTTGCCGCATTCTCAGCGTTGGGGTCTTGGCATAAAATACCTAAGTTATGGTCCCGAGGAGAGGTCCTGCGTGCCATCTTGTCTAGTCCTCAATAAGGGCCTCATCTGCAGCTTCCATCATCAACATTGGGGGGAACGTCATGATTTGAGTTCTGATTGATTGTGCTGCTCTCTCCCTCTACAGCTGATTGCTTTTTTTACTCACCTGTACTGCTCCCTATTTAAACACCGGGGGTTTCATTTTACAGCTTGCATACACACAAAATGGGGACTGAAATGTGCGTACACCATTTTCCACTCAAAAGTTGGGATCTATAACAAAAAAACTGGCCGGGAAAATGTGCAGTCCTCACTGCATCTCTGACCCATGCGTACACTCCTTTCGGAGACTGGGGAAATTGGTGACGCAGATGGTAAAGTGGTGAACTGCAGCAAAACTGCATGATGATTCCTCTCAGACATTCATTTTCACTTCATATCAGACTTTAATCATTGATCGACTTCATTATTTCCGGGATCCACAATGTCCCAAGGCCCAAAGTGGGAGCCCAACACTGTCATCATCCATGAGGATCTTCATCACCCTCCAGAACAAAGGTTCCTAAAGTGGTGGACCTGACCTCATCTGTTGGTTCACGAGGGACCAGGGGGTTGCGAGATGATTCCCGCCAACATTCCACCCCCATGATATATATATATATATATATATATTCATGATTTATATAACATATCATGATACATATATCACGAAATCTGTAATTAAACATGACAAAAATAAGTGTTTCATAACATGTCTCATTGGGTAATTAGATCTAGGTTTGATAATGTGAAATTAAACAATTAAGATTTATGGTTTAACTGACTTATTAAAGGAGGAATAAGTAAGATATTTACTGTAAATTCAACCTAAATCATTCTCATGTGTCACCCAGGATGGAAGTAACATTCCCTATTAACAATCGGTCTTCTCCATTAATAATGTCTTAGTTAAATTTTTCTCCTTTCAAAATTAGACGTACGGTCCAGAACTACTTCAGTTCAGAGTGTAGCCCGTGTTTACTTCCTGCTTCCTTAGTCAATCATGTGAAAGTTTCCAGGGTTCTCGGAACAGAGCGCAGCATTTGGTATTTTATTTTGGCAAAAGAGCAGCAGCCTTGAAACATGGAAGCCAGTAAGAGAAGTGGACCAGAAATAGAGTAAAATATAACATTATATACCTGTCCTGTGCAAGTAAAAATTCAGTGCATCAACGGACCGTTGAGTAAATGGTGGGTGTCCGTGAAAGGTATTGTGTATGTGCTGTTCCAATTTTAGCCATTAGCTGTCATTATTACTTACAATTCCTTTAAAGAAAGCGGAAAGGTATGCTGGGTGTCAGGACTAAGGGGAGGGCTCTGGTCATAAACTGGAAACAGAGTTAGACACCAACAGCAGATAGGCAAGTTGAATTAACAGTTATTTGGCTGGCTTACGGTGAGTATGAATGAGTGGGTCCCAGGGTAAGTGAGTCGGTGCACAGAGGGCTGTGGCTGGCAGTCTGCGTGGATACTTGTGCTGTTCTGCTTGGTTTATTTTCACAGGTGGAAAGTGTTGGAGGGTGGACAGGCAGGCAATTCTTCAGCAGGTGGTAGTGGTAAGAGTTCACAGAGGCAGGAGCTGAGGATTTTAGGAGATCTTGGAAGGCTCTTGGAAACACGACATGGAAGGTTTACCCCCAAATTCCACATCAACTCCTCCTGTAGTTGCTCGCTCCGTTCCAGACTGCCACCGTGAGTCTGTGAAAAGCAACGGCTACTACAGCCACGATTACTCCATATAGCTCCGCTCTTGGAGCACGAGGACAGCATGCACCAGTGGTACGAGTTCACGGCATAAAAAAACGGGATGAGGAGCTGGAAGCAAAACAAACTTCTCCTTTGTCCTTTGAACAGCGTCCAAAAAGCTCTCTGTTGCTGATTATACACCGACATCGACATATTATTACTTCCATCAAGTATGGGTGAGTACATGGGCCACCAAAAACTTATACGTTTATGTATTAAAAATATTTTAATTGCGTTTTAGCTTACATTAATTGACATTTCAAACCACACTTCATTATTTTATAGAGATTTCAGTAAAACATAGTGGGCTATTTCTCTCTGGCTGGAGTCCGACAGACCGGAACGGAGCAGACAATAGACTTGTTCCGTATTTTGATGATTTCTGAGAAGTCACGGACAATGTGGAATGGTTCTCATTAATTAAAATAACAACGTAGTTGCTCTGTCGGACAGATGTGCATATATGTGAATGGAGCGGTCACGGAGGATGTGGAATTTGGGGGTTACTTGGATCTTACAGGAGGAACTGGAACAGCACTGCTGGGTGAGAATCAGCCAAACCATCAGAAGGCTCCTGTGGAGAGAAAACACAGAGAAGTATACGGAGACTCAGGTAAGTTGGGGAATAACAAGGATCTTCGACAAGGTTCGGTCGGGTTACCCCGTGGAGATAAGCAAACACTCCACTTTATGTTCCTCTTAACTAGTGCTGATGCAGCGGACATGAAGTGGCGCAGCCTGCCAGTCGCACCCTGCAGAAAGAGATGAAAGAAAAAGTACCACACAGATCTGTGCACCTCACAACATATGATTATTTTACTCTATTGGAATTTATTTTGTTACTCTTGTGCAGCGGTGTCACCATGAGGATGAAATGTCATCATTTACTTTAATCAATTATATTTTTCATATATTTTATCATTATTTAATGCATCATTTGATAATAAATTTCACAGTACTTTTATTTATCCACTGGATTTACACATTCACATTTATTTTGTGATATATTTAAATATTTACTTCTATCCCTCTTGGCCCTTTGTCTGTATGGAGGGTTTTACAACAGATGAACTACAGGTGCATGTCACTTGTGTGATGTAGCTAAACACACAAATAAGGGAAGTAAGAAGAGAAGGGGTACAGGGGTTCTGTAACCAGCATTCCTCCTCCAAGCGTAGCAACTATCAAGATGATTTTATAGTGTATGGATTCACATGTGTCCGTATAAATGATCAGAAACATCCACAATGTGTGGTGTGCACTGAGGTGCTTGCTCATGAGAGCTTAAAGACTGTTAAAATGCCCAGACACTTAAAAACTATGTGCAAATTCTCAGTTATCTGGGTCATCGCAACAGCAAACAGGCTTAAATTGGAGGCAAACAGACTTTCGCTCAGTTCTTTCTGAAAATGTTTCGATACCTATCCAGGAGTCTTTGTCAATTCTAGGGGCTCACACTTCAGAAAGTCCACGTAAGGACGTCTAGTTGAAACTCCGGTTGCCTCCAATTTACGCCTGTTTCCTGTCTATACACCCTTTACTTACTGATAAACCATCAGATTTTTTTTCTGCAGCTACAAAGGCTGCAGAGGCCTGTCAATCACCCAGATTTATTTAGGTCAGGTGTGAGGGGGCAGGGAAACACCTAAGAAATGCAGGACTGTGGGTCCTGAGCACCAGGGTTAAACACCCCTGGTAGAGGCTTCATTCGAACACAAAGACACGCCCACCTGCTGCCACACACCTGCTGGTAAGCTGTCTAAAATATCGCCACGATGTAGAAACTAACGGAGCGCCACCTATCACCCCTATTAGATAAACACTGTTTTAAACTGCAAATGGAAAGCTGAGACAGTTATGATTGAAACAGCTGGCTGTAGCCGCTATTTTGGAGTGGGTAGCCTCAATAATTAGCCAGTAAGCATCTTGTTATACTAGCCCAGGGGTGGCCAACTCCGGCCCTCGAGAGCCGGTGTCCTGCAACCTTTAGATGTGTCCCTGGTCTGACACGCCTGAGTCAAATAATCAGTTAATTAGCAGGACTCTGAAGAACCTGACTGCATACTGAGGAGCTAATTGTGGTATTTGATTCAGGTGTGTGGGGCCAGGGAAACCTCTAAAAGTTTCAGGACACCGGTTCTCGAGGACCGGAGTTGGCCCCCCCTGTACTAGCCTATGGGCTTAAGGCATTTACGAGTTTGTTTATGAATTTGTGCTCAAAATGACATGGTTATGTTTACTTCAGCAACTACAAACTTCACTTAAACATAGACCTGTGTGGAATCCACAGAAATGCCAAATTGAATGGAAAAATTATTAATATTATGATTATTTAAATAGTTTGCAATTGCTGAAAAGTTAAGTTCCTCCGGAAGTACTGGTTCCTGGAGCTGGCTGGGGCTTCAATTACTTAGCCAAATAAGTGTTGAAAACTCCAACTACATTTAATGGGTGTTTGTTCTGTTGTTGTTGTTGTTGTTTTTTTTTCGGAAGTCTATGTATCAAAGTAATTAAATCAATGTTATAATTAATGATGTATTATCTAACTGAAAATCAATAAATGAAATTACTTTAGCAGCAGTAAGAGTAGTTGTTATTTTTCTCTTTTAAATAAAAGCAGTTGGACCATGTTAAAACCTTTTTTTTCTGTAAATACCAGCTTTGGAGACAATACACAATAATTGGTTCCTGAAGACTAGACAAGGGAAGAGTGATGGCCTAGTGGTTAGAAAGCAGGGCACTTGCGTCCTGGAGAGGCGGTAAGGTTCGAATCCCACAGACTGCCACTCTGGGTCCTTGAGCAAGACCCTTAGCCCCAGATTGCTCCCCGGGCGCTGCACAGAGGTAGCTCATAACTCCCTAACGGTTGGGTTAAATGCAGAGGACAAATTTCTTGGAATGTACATTGCAATGACATATATAAATATATATTATTAGATTTTAGGAACACTTGTGACAAAACTGCTCTTTTCCTTTTTCTACTGAGTGTGAAAATGGGGGTACAAACAACCCAGGGGCTTCTCCTTTGCTAATGTAACCAAGTGATTTTGGCCAGCAGCCAACAAGCAGTCGTAATTAGCTCAATCTGTCAACACAGCAGGATAATCCAAGAACAACCTCCTTTCTTACTTCAAAATAAGAGTGTCAAAACATGGACACAGCAGGGTCTCAAGCTTAAAGCATCACCTCTGGCATCACTCAGGGCTTATAATAAAACCATGAAGCTACTTCACTGGATTAACTTACATGCTGACAGCAACAAGCTTTGCAAAACAGACTTTACTTTAAAGAGAAATTTTAATATTGTCAGAACCCATGCCACGAGATCACAACTTCTACTTACTTGGAGTACTAAAGGCCATCTAAGCCTGGACCTGTTTTAAGAACACTTTAAGAACGCTGCCTTCTAAGTCTCTAGCTTGAAAAATAATGTCCTATTTAAGATGGATTTAGTAAGGACTCATGGTTCTGGCTAACTATGAGGAGATATTAGATGGTAATTGGTCGAACATAAACAGCTCACTAAGTGAAAAGTTGTTGAAACCAACAATTCAGAAAAAGTTAGGAAAAAGAAAAACAGGGAAGACTTTAACTTCAGTGTAGAGTTTACAACCAGGATGGGTAAACCACTTTTAATGAAACCAAAGTTCCTAAAATTTTCAGGGCCAAATTTCCTACTTACTAGACTTTTCTTTCCCGATTGACGTTAAACAATTTTAAACAATAAAAGCTATTAGTTTACCATGGATATTTATATCAAGGTCAGGCCTAAAGAAAGATATCTGGAAAGTAGCAGTCAGAAACTGGATGGATGGATGGATGGATGGATGGATGGATGGATGGATGGATGGATGGATGGATGGATGGATGGATGGATGGATGGAATGAATAAATCCATCTGGTTAAGGCAGGTAACACAAATATCCTTCCTTGCCCTATCTTTTTCATCCATATGCATCCAGACCTGAAAGATCCTTTCAATGAGAGTGGAACAGGATCTCCATCAAAAACTTTTAGATCAGGTTCCAGGATGTCTTTTCCCTAAAAAATCCTAATAGCAACATGCCACCCTTTTGAATTTGCCACTCTGCAATTCATGAGTAGTGTGAGTGCTCTCAGTCTCTGCCCTGCTTGGTTTCATACCTCAGGTATTAAAGGAAACACTAGTAAGTTGACATTGACAAGAACGATGACAAATGTGGTATCATCTTGCAGGTTGGTAAAAGCACAGATGATATGTCAGATGAGTTGGATTAATGCAGAATTCTGGATAACTTTTTACCTGCACTGTCAGGCAGTCACAAAGTGCGAGGCCAATTAAACGCCTCTTGACTAAATAGCATTTGAATGTTTAGGTACCGCAAGCTCAAAGTGGTCAGTATCATGCATATTCTGTGCAAGGGTCTTTGCTACCTCTCTGATAAAGCGTCCAACACATTGACGGGAGGGGGGAGGGGTCCTCCTTTGTGTTTACAATTTATAATTATCTTGATCTACATGTATGCCCAACTGCTAAGTAAAAGTAGATGAAGAAAGAAAAGAAAGGATGCGGTTCTCCCTTGCTCTTTAATCTGGATTTTAAATATCAAAAAGTGGATTTTGCCTCAAGGCCCTATCCAGTGCTGCTTTCATGAAGAAAGAGTGTCATTATACCTCATCATCTCCAAACATGCCAAACCCACGAGAAAGAAAAATAAATTCAAAGTGTGTATAATCACTGAGCTGAAAGGAACATTTACTATCACAGCATGGCTAGTTATCACAGTAATTATTGTAATTATTAATATTTGCCTTTTTATGTCGCAGTTCTTCAATGACAAGCAGAAACACAGAGGCAAGTTTACTAAAACAACTGATTTTCAACAATTCAAGGTTTAAGATTTGCTGAGACCTAAGCTGTAAAATCAGGACACAACCGTAGTGGTAAAACAGTCAACTGCAAAGATCAACCTTTTTTACTTATTTAACATGCTCAGACACATCTAGGTATTCAGACAAAGAACTGGTTGTTAATCCAATGTTTCCACACGCTAAGGTCAGGCTGGTGAGGCGAATACGTCCAAATACAATGCACCAACATAAAGCCAGAGTCATTGTTTCCTAAATATAATCAAACAGGGAGTCATAGTGAAAATTAGAACGACGCAATGTGTGTAGATTGGATTTAGGCATCGGCTGGTTACTGATGCCACAGGCAACTAAACAACCAAGCGGAGCAACAGCTCCCCCATTTTTAAAAGTTGGGGTAACTGGAGTTTTAAAGTGTTATAAAAGAGCTGGACGTCTCTATCTTACCCTAAAGTAGGTTAGATGTAGCAAGAAATGTGCTGCAATTGTGTTACAGCAACATTCAAACACGCACAGGTGTCATGCAAGTTTGTGTTTGTTGCGATGAAGACCCCTTTCTAGAAACAGCATCCCAGTGACTGTTTTCTAAGCTAGACCTGCATATTCATGCATAAAAAATTCATGCATATGTACGAGAACTGCTCTATATACCAAAACAACCTAAAAATCGTTTGGGAAAAAAAATAGTCTGGAAATATAATAATCATTAAACGCAGAAACGTTTTTGTTTTCATGCTCTGCAGTGGTGGTTCTTTCTGCAGGTGCTAAGGGGGAGCTAAGCATTTTACTGAGGATGCTATGAAGAATCATTGTTTCCTACATTTCTCAACACAATTACGGTAACAGGTCTCTCTTGTGTGCCAATTCAGACACTGGCAGCTCAGCCTCACACACACACACACACACACACACACACTGCTGTTGTGTATGAGATTGTTTATCACACATTTATGCTCTCTCCACTGCACACTCAGAAACCTGCTGGTATTACCTATAATGGAGAAACTTCATGTTAAAAATCTTATTAAGATGGACTGGAGCGGATGCTGACATCCATGCAGATTATAATTTGGATGAGAGGAAGGGGAATATGTTTTAGCTACTGACACATTTTGCTAAATAAGTAAACTGAGCCCCGGGCACTGAGTTTCTCTCAATCAGATTTGTGTGAGTCCTGATAAAGGGATTATCTCTGCTAGGATGTTCTCCATATGGCTATTTGTTGTGAAGTTAAATACATTTAAGTTATTTAATCAACTAAACTAGGTATTGTCCTGTGAATATTAGTTCAATTTGGAAATGGTATTAGGACAATTAATGAAGCAATTATTTGAGCTCTAGCATTCAGTAATGGTAGTAGCAGAAATGGTGTGTCATCCAGCCAATGTTCATTTCCATCCCACGGTTGTTAGGCAAAGCACTTGTGTAGTGCAAATATGGCTTAAAATGTTTCATGAAATTTGTTATAACAATTTAAAAAAATTACTTCTGGTGGAGAAAAGTAAATTCATATTGTAAAAATATTTCAATTTGGAGAGATTCACACGGACAAAAAGAGGCAATTAGAAAGATTTATTGACATAAATTAGAAAGTTACTTGGTGCTCACCCCGGCAGAAGACGTGAAAGCTACGAATGTCTTTGATCTTGGATGTTCATATTAGGATTAGGATTAGTGAAGTCTTCCCCCCGGGGCCCGGACACTGGTGGTGGAGGCCATAGGGGAAAAGTAGTCAGGTGAAGCTTGAGAGCGTGAAGGAGGAGATGGTGTGGAAGAGGGTCAAAGCTCAGCTGAAGAGCAGGACAATCCATGGGTGGAGCACCATGGATTGTCCTGAGATTGTCCAAGAACACCATAAGTATTCTTGTGGAATGGTAGGATGAGAACTTGATGTACGGGCGCATGACGAGGCAATTAGTGGATGCAGGTGCACATAGAGTGAGTCTTCCAGCTTGAACCTTCGTTTAAACATTATTTTAAAAATAAAGAGTATTTCTTTTGGGTTATCACCTTAAATGTTCCATCAATAGGTTAAATATAATTACAAAAAGTAAAATAGACTTTCATATGCGGCTAAAGTTGAATGTGACAGGAAATAGAACATTTCGGATCAATGGTAAAATAATAAAAGATAAAATAAAATTGCCATCATCAACCTAAAATTTCAGCCACTTCCAACACTATATTTTAAATATATGCTTCAGCAATCTGTATCAGTTAAACTCCAAATGGCAACAAAACAGCTTAGTGTTGTGCTTGCTTTTTTTCTTATTTAAGTGACCGATGACCTCAGTTATGGTACAAAAAATTAAAAAATAAAAGTTTTGGACATGCTGGTATCAAGTATGCTATAACCAAAGGGTCATACAACTCTGTCAAGATATTTTTTTAATCTAAATCAGATTAAATGTGTAAAAAAGTGATCAATTTGGTGGTTTTCATCACTCCTTGAACTTTCTTCATAATCCTCCTTTTTTACATTACTTGGCTGTTTGAAAAGCATGTAAAACAAAGAAAAGAAGCATAAACATAACATTAAATGTGACACAAAAACTTAACACAGTTGTGAGAAGTTGCTGACCATTCTTAAGTTTTATGTAAATTTTATTCTGAAAGACTTCAGAATGAAAAAAAATCATATTTTCCATTTACAACACTTGCCAGGAGGATTGTATTACGTAAAACAATGCTAATATGTGCATTTCTTTTAATCAGTTTTATTCTATTTTTGTAACTCACTTCCTTTCTGTTTTTTCCCAACACTGGTTTCACTTGTGCCATTAGCTTTATGAACTGGTTTACCTCAAGTTAACTAAATAAACACACTTAAAGTAAAGTTGTTTTTCATCCTTCAGGTTTTTAAAGGTGGAGCATGAGAACAAGTTTAGGTCTATCTGACAATGTTTTGATAAATTACACTATCCTTTGTTGAGGTGTTTAAATCTGTCTAACTCTGCAAGCACACACACACTCTGTCAAATTGCAAAAACTTGCAAAATGTTCAAGAAAAGAAAAAGGAAATGTAAATTATGAGGACTTATTTAATGAGATTAGTATGGCAACAGTACAAGAATGATTTCAAACACCCCTCCCAGCTCAAAGTTATGACACAGAGTCTGCACACACACACACACACACACACACACACACACATTCATAAAACCTTACAAAGAAGTGCGACAAACTTGTCAGCGCCCTTTGCAGGGTGACGCTACAGTTGATTTGGGAATTACAATTAGATTTATTGTGTGGTTGCATATGGCTGAGTTCTCAGTTTCTGTCGCTGGATTGGCTGCAGCGAGCGCCGGCGCCGTGGCTCATACACCACAGCACAGTCAGAATGTGTAGCGTTACCTCACTCGCACACACAGTGGAACAATAGGCCACATTTACTGTAATGGGCCACCAAAAAATAAAGACCAAGTGGAATAGCCGGGCTTTGGAAACAGAAAGCCTTGTGTTGGAAATTATTAGATCCTTGGAAAAGAACTACCTCCATTTAGAGCAATGGAAATAGAAATTCATAAAGCACTACATGTCCCTTGAGCAAACTGCTTTCACACACACACACACACACACACACACACACACACACACACACACACACACACACACACACACACAACTGAACAGCAAATAGCACTCTAATATTAGCTTCCCTTTTAAAATAAATGATTATATTACTATAAATGTATTTACAAACATGAAAAAAACAGCAATGATGGAAGAACAGATCAAGGTGAAAATCTCAGGTCTTTTTTTATTCATATATATATTTTTTTCAGATTGTCTCTCTCACCAAGTTGTACTGACACTTTTTAGAGCCAAAGCAGGCTAATAAATACAATGAAATGTTAAAACGCACAATTGAATTTCAAATACAATACTCATCACAAAACAAGAAAAGAAAAAATACGTGTGACCATGAAACATGTGCTCTGCTTCTGCGGGTCACGACTAACAAGAGCATGAGGTTACTTTTCTTTTTAAACAGATCAGAGGTGGCGTGACCCATTCAGATGCCACCGGAGCTGCAGAAACAAAATTTGCTTAAATTAATTAAAAAAATGAATCGAAAGACAAATGGCCATTTACTGGTGCCTGGCGTCATCGAGGCTCCCCCCAAACGATCAGACTTTATCAACTAATTTGTAATGTTTTAATTCAAACAATAACTTCACATTAGTCAATTCTAAATAAAATAAAATAAAAAACAGGAAAATACAACAGATTTAATATCCAGTGCTTAATATGTGTATGAAACCAAAAGAAATAAAACAGGAGCTAAAGCAAATGTTCAGTACTAGTAAAAACAGACAGAAAGAATAATGAGGATAAATTTTGTCATGAAGCTGTAAAAAATATTAGAAAAACGCCCAGGGTACCACTCAGTTACTAATTTAGAAAATAATTTTATTTTTTTTTGTTTTTTGTTTTTTACCTTGAAGGGATTTTCCTGATATGAGACAAAGTAAAATCTATGTCCAAAAGTGTTCTTCAAAACAGAAGATGATGACGTGTGTGTGAGCACAAATACGTTTTCCCTCAGCATAACTATGAATCAGAGGAACTTTGAAACATCTTACATCAGATGGTGGAAAAAGAATGACTGGCTGATTTTGTATTATGCACTCCTCACCCTATGACCATTTATCACCAAATTGAAATCAAAAATAGAACATATCATCTTTTAAAATAACAAACCTTTTGATATTGTTGTTTTTTTATGTATGAATTTTGAATATTTTTCACCTTATTCTAAGAAGACGTTTAGGGTAAACAAGCAAAGAGACAAAGTAATTTCTGCAACATTTTAGTTCTAAATAAAAAAACAAAATCCACAATAATAAATCTTCATCCTTTATTAGAATCTCTCTGTGGCTCTTTTTTCCCCTTTCGTATGATTCTGAGTAAGAGTTTAAAATATCCTTTCAGGTATCAGGAATTCTTAAAGGGATAGTTAAGGACTTTTGAAATGAAGCTTTATTGAAAAGTTGCAAAAACCTTAATATCTTACCTGCAGTAAACAACTATCCTGGCTGAAGCTAATGCCTCGTCTAAGAGGGGCTATGACCAAATCAGACTTAAAAACAACACAAAAAACAACATTAAAAGGAGTTTATATGGTTGCAAAAAAAATTTAAACCGTAATAACATTTCCTTTTGACACTAATTTCCAGAGAAGCCAATGAGTATTTATATTGGATATGAAACTAGGAGGCACTGTCGCAACAATAAATCTTTCTTTATGGAACATTTTGTGAAAAAAGTAAAGTGTTTCTGGAATAACTACATTAGAAAGGTAAGTTGGTGTTAAAATTGATAAAATAGGGCTCACTCAAACAGCTGCAGTATGTTTAGTTTTTACGAGTATGAACATCATGTCAGACGGAAACTTTGACCAGAAACACTTCACATGTTCTGCTCTCAGTACTTGTTTAATGCACTTTTTTTTTGCATATAATAAAAATGATAAAGGTTAGGTACAAATAATTTGATGTATAAAATGAGATAATACTGTAATTAATACCTTTATCATTGAACCTGCAGCAAGTTTCTGTTTTACATTATAAAAAACATCACAGAATTAGCAGGTCAGATCTAAAAAAAAAAAATAGCATCCGCCTAAACTTGTAAGATGTTTTGAGATTAAAGTTGATAAACAAAAACATAATAATTCTGTTTAGTATCAGCTGCTATTGGCCACGCCCTTAGTTTTTGCTTCCAGCTTCAGCTAACATGGATTTATACTAAAGGAGAGTCACTTATCTCAGGTAAGATATCAACAGCTTATAACCCCTTAACAAAACATTGGTTCAAAAATTATAAACTTTGCCTTGAAACTCTAATTAAACTAAAAAAAAAAAAAGTGCATCTGTTATTAGCCTTGTTTAAAGGGTCAGCCGTAATATGGATACAACACTAAGTTTCCAGCAAACTGTCTTATCGTGAAGGAACTAAGAGCAATATGGTTTATGAAAGCACCCGTCCAGTTGGATATAAAATGAGCTACTCAGCTACTGTGTGTCTCAAAGTTAAATGGAGAACTGGACCGACACGGCATGTTTGTGTGACTGAGCGTGTGTGAAGAAGACATGTGCTCCCTGAGCTCTGGCTATGATTGGATCAGGAGGGGAACCAGCATTCTACTCAAAACAATCCATCACATCAGATAGAAAAAAGGTGATTGTATAAGACTTTTTTGTTTTTTGCAGCATTTGAAATTAAGACTACAACATCCCGGGAGAAAAAAAAAAAAGAATGTTTGGCACATCTGAAGAAAACTGTACAATGTCTGGGGTTTTCCTTTAATAATAATAATAGTAATAATAATAATAATAATAATAATAATAATAATAATAATAATAATAATAATAATAATAATAATAATAATAATAATGACGGATTTTGCTCTTTTTAATTAAATGACAGTCTGAAAAGTCCTAGCTATGGAACATCTAAAAAGTCCTACTTTTATGGAAAAAAAATTCAAAACAAAAACATTCACAAGCTGGCACATCATACCTGAGCTGGGATATTTCTTAAAAAAAAAAAAAATCTAAATCTAACAGTAATGTAATATAAGCGGTTCATCAGGAAAAAAGGGCTTAGCATTGTGTTTATCAGAAATTAAAGTAAGACTATAAGATAACACAAATTAGAATTTATATTAAAAACTTTCCAAATTTCAAGTTCCGACAGTCCAGAAGTTGTACAGGCAGTGAGACCTGTCAGAGAGATCGATGGAACAGAAAACAAAACGGGATCACAAAAAGTAAAATACGTCGTAATAGTAAAACTAACACACTCTTGAAACATTTAAGACCAAATAGCTGTCAAAGAGCATTTTTGCGATGCTTGAAAAACCCATGCATGCTCTCTACAAACCACACCGCATGTGATGCGTTTGTTGCTCATTTGTTCTTTGTCTTGCTCTCGCTCGTTCTCCTTGCTCCGTTAACGATTGTCAGGGTGTAGGAAACTGCAGCTCCTTGTCAGCTCAAAGTCTGAATGATTACTGAGGTCGTGTTCGTGGGACACTTTCTTCCCCCTCTCGGCCCCACTTCTCTCCAACTGGAGCACCTGTCAAGATACTGTTCTGTAACCCTTTGAGCACGTCTGCAGATTTTAGATCTTGCCTGGGCATGCTCAGTAAATGCAGGAATATGTCCTGAAAGTCTGCCTGGAGGTCTCTGTGATAAAACTTTGTTATCAGAGTTTGTCTCTGGATGTAAAGGGAGTTGTTCTTTTTATGTTTACGCACTTTGATCGAGGTCAGTTGGCGCTGACCGCCTCCCGTGTCTCGTGCTCGCTGCTATAGTCTGATTTGGGCTCGTCCTCAAAGTCCTCGTACATGTCCATGTCGTCGTCTCCGTTTGCGTGGTCGCCGGGAAGATCCATGGTGCCGACGACGCCTATTCCGTTGCTCCCCCCAGCGGGCTCAGACTTCACCCCATACGTGCTCTGGATGACTGGGATGTTAGGCTCAGGGCTGGCTGAGGTGCTCGAGCAGTCCGAGGTCAGATGTGGGGAGGGCGTGGCTGCTGTAGCCATGGTTATGGCGCCCGGGTAAACTCCTACACCTCCTGAGCTGTTGCCCAGAGAAATCTGGGGTTGAGGTCTGAGAATAGGAGAAAAAAAACAACAACACAATATTAAAGTCTGGTGAACTACACAACTTCACATGCATAGCATACCGTTGTGAATTTTACAAGAGATCAAAATCAGTAAAATCCTGTATGCAAACTCAGTCTATGTTGAAGAACACATCCAGTACATCCATTTACAGTTCTAGGGTGCTCAGGGACTTAAAAGTGACTTTGTCTTTAAAATTATTTTCATTTAACCTTGCATACATAATCACTTCAGATTGACTCAATGACTGCAAGAAGTCCAGGATCTGTAGCTGCAAGATCTTCCAATACTGTACTGGGTTGGGTTGAGGTTTTGTTATTAAACATGGCAACACATCTCTAGACTGGTCTCATCTATTCATAAGGACCATGTTCTTGAAGTTTTGTGATTCATTCACATGCAACTATACATGCCTTTTGCAACTTCTCTGAGCAAAGGACTGTCGGAAAGCATTTGTTGGGATGTCCACTCCTGGAAGCTTGGTTAATTGTGTCATGTGTCTTAACCGTTTTCACTGCAAAATGCTGGACTTGTTTGGAAATGCCATTATAACGTTTCCCCTGAATGTCAGGCAGCAACAATTGCTCCTTTAAGGTGTTTGCAGTTGTCTTTCCTTCTTGGCATCTTAATAACACACAGCCATTAGGATCCAAACCATCAACTGCCAAGCCTCTGCTTTTATAGAGTTGGGTCCCCGCTTTAGAATGAAAATATTTTTGAACCTTTGAATAAGGTCCTACAAGATCAAACCCTAAAATTTAAAGCGATAGTTGGTAGTCCTGCTCAGAAACACTTTTTGTTATACTGGGTAAAATCGTCCTTCCATCCTGAAAGTGGTTAATACATTATGTATTCACAAAAAGAAGGTTAAAATCTGTGGGAGCTGCAAGCCTGCAAAAACTCTAACCATTCTCCGAAGGGCATGGTTTCATCAGAGTTCTGTTCCTGCCCTCACCCATAGACGTTATATTCTCACCTCCCTCTGTTCCTCAAGTTCTGGGGGTATCACCATATATACTGGTTGTCCCACATGCAAATCATTCTGACGTACTCACGCAATACCAGTGTCTTTGCCCTTTCCTTCTGATTTTCCACTTGTTGGCTGCGCACTTCTAGTGTTTATGTATTGGTTAGCTTAGCGGCTAGCTTAGCGGCTCGCTTTGCGGCTCACTTAGCGGCTAGCTGTTCATTATAGTTCTACTGTTCTCTCTTTCAACACGGCTGAGAGTCACAAGAAGCAGCCACATTCATGTTTGTGAAAAGAAGAGGAAGGCCGCAGTAGAAAGAAAGAAAACCAGAGTTGATTTGGGAGATTTTTTCACATGATTAAGTTAATTGTTAAAAGGTATTTGTGGGGAAAATTTTATTTACTTTAAAAAACTATGATAAATAATTGTTTTACTATTGTTAAGTATTCTTAGCAATACACAAATGCAAAAGCCAGCATACTAACAGGCTAATAATGTGAATACCATAATGTTGCTTTCCAGCTGACACATTTCCCTCTTTATATGGATGTTGATAAGTTATCTTGGGTTAGGATATTCTTGTACCAGATACCAATCACAATCGATTAAGACAAAAGAAGTTCAGTCTACTTTCTACAGAGTAATCCAAAATCTAGATGGACATAAATTGCTCATATGAAGAAGTTCATGATTTTAAAGAAATTAGGGTATTTTCCTAAAAATATAACATTTTTGGCTGTAAGTATCCAAAAAAAAAAAAAAAAAGCAGAAGAAGGAAAACATAAATACAAAAACCTCCAGGTTGCACAAAATGTAATTCTAAATCAGCTTCTTCTGGGCCAGTGTGCCCTAACAAGGAGCTCTACCTGCCAGTTCTCAGCAGAGTCAGCTACTTAGCATGCTAAGAAATGCGTAAATAGAGTGAGGGTAAACACATCTTCAAACAGGACCTCTGGTTCCCCAAATCAACCACATGACACAAGAAAATGTTTCTCGCCCCACACTTCTCCCTCGTCTGTCTCCTAACACTGCTGCGGCCATATTCTCTGACACCCTCATTGTCACATTAAGACGCCACTGTGCTAGCTATGTGGACTCTGCCATAAACTAGTTGTGCAGCGCTAACTGAAAGTCCAGGCCTGGAGAGCCTGAGTGGTTTTTCATATTTACTTGACCACACACACAGAAAATGTGGCATTCAGCCTGTGACGTCTGCCTCATTCTCGTTCCCCTCTCAAACATCTGCTTACATTTCATATTCCACTCTGTCTGTCTGTCTCTGGTTTCGCTGCCCGCAAGCACCCGCCATTGTCCTGATTTAATAAATGACAAGCTATTAAAAATCGCTCCCATTCAAGCCGCGGCCTCTGGTAAATCCATCTCATACTCAGACCACTGTGATGGCTTTAAACATGTCTACGACTGGTTCCCATTAAGACAATGCCACTGTTTCCCCCCTTTTCTGCACTGACTATTCAGTTATAAATATAATGTTCTTAGGCTAATGCTTAAAGGATTTTGCAGATGGAGACATGGGTTCCAGATCTCCCATAAAGGCTCCAGGAGCAGCACACATGAGAGAATAAAGCCTCAAATAAAGTAATCAGTTGTCATCAAAACACTTTGTAAAATAGCACCAAAACTGCTTTGAGAAAATAAAAAAAGCATTCATACTTTATTTAATATGTGGATAGTTCACTTATGCCAACGTGTGTTAAGATTTTAAAACTACAAATTTAAGGCACCGTCAAATTACATTTTGCACAGCAATGTAAAATAACCAGAGCATATTAGAAACATGCATTTTTTTTCCTGAAAATAAGTGCTTAAAGTTTAGGTTTGTTGGATTAAAGACTTTGTTGGAGGGCCAAATTTATGCCATTCTTATATAGTGGTCCAGGGCCTCACAAGGCTATTTCAAGGGCTGCAAATGGCTCCGGGCTGCAATATAGCCACCCCTATATTAAATGAAGATGCCAAGAGAATGATCAACCGTATGGAAGATCTAAATTTATTAGAATCTTTTTCTACAACCCCCACTTCAAAATCTCTGTAGTATCCCTTTAAACATTAAAAAAAAGCATGCTTTATAAACAGCAGAACCACAAAAAGTATAATACCCTGCATAATAAGCAGCTAAAAAATAATAATTGATATAGCAAGTTTTTTCTATAATATTACTTTAGTGTCTATATAAAAAACTAAGCTAATAATCATTAATAATAATATTATTCAAAATCTATTGATTAATATTTTAGATTAATTAGCAGGAGTAGGAATAAATGCCAGTCTTTTAAATAGATTAAAATACTTTATGTCACAACTTTTGCAATTTTAAGGTTGTCACACTGTGACAATCTCACCCCATGCATAAACTTAATAAATCAACAGAGAACCAGCATAATAGCATTTTGTTAACCTAACATCCTAATATTACCTTAAAACATTATTTTTATTTCTGCCATCAGCCACACTCACCCCACAAAAAACTGCCTCATCTCCTGACGCCGCGAGCGCATCAGCTGCTTGTACTCCCCGATGCGCAGCTTCTTGCCGTCGATGATGCAGGTCCTCTTGGGCCGTGGCTTGTACTTGTAGTTGGGATATTTCTCCAAGTGGATCTTGCTCAGACGGGCCTGCTCCTCGTAGTACGGCTGCTTCTCCTGATTGGTCATGGCTTTCCAGCGAGAACCTGGAACAAACGATTGGGGGTTCTTTTTCTTTTCTTGATTACAAAGTAAATTTTAAACATACGATGTCTGTGGAAACCAATTTTGTAGATTTTAGGGGGAAAGAAAAACGACTTCAAAGACATAAAATGAGTCTATATTTTTGGCTTCCCTGGTGTCTTTTTTTTCACTTGGACATCTTAATGTGACAACCCACCATTAGGTATTAGAGGCTGTTTAAAGTCAGGAGTGGATTCCTGTCTGCTCCCTCTTAGCCCAGGAAGAATGATGCATTGTGTACGTCTACTGTTTCCTGGCAAAGAGGACCTTCTGAACAAGTGGACGGGGCCGTAACAGCGGGAACGCAGCACATCTGTGAAGCACTTTGATTATATACACTCAGCCTCGCTTGTCTGTTTATCTTGGTTTATCACAAACTTTTCTTGTACTTTTGTGACACAGGAAACACAGGGGAGTTTGCCACCCACCTTCTCCCCAGAGCCCAGCTGTGTTTTTATGTTGGAAGGACATACACTGTATACGTATGGCAGTATACACGTACACAATTCCCTTTTTTTTCCCCCATCTTGGAGTCTACAAGCATAATAAAGACCCAGAAGACTTATTCACAGTTTTCTTCACCTAAATGATGATGCCTGTTAATCAAAACCAAGTCAACACCATAGAACCATTCAGGGAAAAAAAAGCAGTTTGTTCATGATGCTAAGGAGCCGCATTTACGTTCTTTTGGCTCCGACTACGCGTTGGACATTGGAGGTCGTAGGAATGCAACGAGAACAGCCGTTACGCTCAGCTCCGTGTGAATGGATATCTGTGTGGAGGCGGTTAGAATCCACAAGGATTTTAACTGAATGCATCCATCACACGAGTCAAGGTGGCACAGTGCAGCTCTGTGTGCAAAGTGTTCCTGGCTGAAAAACACATTAGTCCCTCTCATAATCTGCAGCTTGTTGGTAAGAAACCCTGCGAACTGTGAAATACAGTGGGAGGGTAAGCTAATGAGGGCACCGAAAAAAGGAAGCCACATTACTTTATCTTTGGGGCTGATAGAGGATGTCTTGGGCTTAGTTGGTAAAAAAAAGTTGTTAATAGAAAGGATTTAAACCTGATTGTTTTTAAACCCAGTTTAAAGCAAAAAAGTGTTCAATAAAGAATCGTTTTAACTACAGATGCGCGATCAGGATTTTATGGCTATTGTTTGATCCCCGATTTTTGTAAAGCTTTGACATGCTAATACCAGTTTTAAAACAGGAGCTCCTAAAACAGACAGAGGCCACATTTAAATGAGTGAGGATTTAGAATCTTATATTAGGAATTAGCACAGTTAGCACTGTCAGCATTACAAAAGCATGTAAATCCATACTGTAACTGAGATTTTTTTAAACTGCCAAAAGTTTTCAAATCCAGCAGCGTTTCCCCCACCATATTATAAGCCTGGCAGGCCGCTAGGCTTGTAAAAGCCCCTACCCACCCCCACCAGGTGAAGAGTTGTTTGTTTATTTTAAATGCCTCAATATTTGAGAGCGACATAAACCAGTCAGTAAAGTTCCTGTCTGGGAGAAAATCTCTAACTCAGCACAAGCTAACGCTAGCAGTTATTAGCTTGACGCATACTATGGTACTCGGTTACTAGGCTGCGCCCCTCCTTAGAGCTGCATCGATCAATGCTTCTCGCGCTTCCAATTTCTCATTCAGCACACCCCACTCCACGGTTCCATGTGCACCACTGCCAGGATCACCCCATTCTCCTGGGGAAACCCTGTCCAGCATATTCAATAACAGAGTTTAAAAACCCACTGAAAGTCTTGCTCTCTCTCACACTTTTGTTAACCTGAGCAATTCACAGACATGCCTGGATGTTTCAGAGAATTTCTGTTTCTTTTAAGCAATTCTTCAGTTCTCTGTGCTTTAGCTATTTTTGAGTCTTTTTCCTTCAGGTATTGCTTCTGCACTGCAGACTATTGCAAGCAGCTCTACCTGGAACCTCCCAGATGTTGTGTATTCCTTCATGAAAAGAATATTTGATTTTTCGATCATCCAATCAGAACAGGGCTAATCAAGCAAAAATCATCAGATGTAACACAGCAGATATGTTCTCTAGTTTAATTGGTTGCGGTGAAGGAGTTTATACTTTAGTCTGCCAACAAGCTGAGTCAAGAAAATATTCCAAAGGGGGAACTCACCGAGGATCTTGCTGATATTGGAGTTGTGCATGTCAGGGAAGGTCTGCAGTATCTTCCTCCTCTCGTCTTTAGCCCAGACCATGAAGGCGTTCATTGGCCTCTTGATGTGGGGCTCGCTGCTGTTCCTGCCTCGTGCCTCTCTGAATACCCGCGCCTCTGTGATAGTGTTACCTAAGTGACAATAAACAGATATTTGCTTAAAATCGGTCAACTTAATTTCTTTTCATCATGAGGACAAATGATTCAACCCTGTTTTTTTTCTTTGTTGGTATTGAACAAAAGCTCAACACAAGTCTAGTGACGTCTTTCTGGGATGCCCTCCACTTCTTGACACAAACATTGCACGCTGTAGTCAGTTTGCTCCTGCCTGATACTATCTCAGTCCCCAGGCTCCCGTGTTTATCCTCTGCCTCTAAACTAAATCATGATGAGTACTCCTCAGCTTCTCATCTCGTGTAAACAGTGGTGCTTTATGAGAAACAGGTGGCTTGAGGTTAGACTGTTCTAAGGCAACATTCAGTGAGAAGATTTTTGCTCCGTGGAGTACCTACAACAAGCTGTATGGAATATTAGGTACATAAATGTCATTTCTGATCCTTTTGTAGACAAACCAAATTTGCCTGAAACACAGTCTGACTTTGGTTTTGCATTCTGAAACCAAATGGGACACTTCAGCAGCTAATGACATCTAAATGTTTCCAAGAAGCAAAATACTGGTTCAACCTCTAGAGAGAGATAACTGCTTTAGTCAAGTTCTGAGGTCCACTGAACTGCAGAGCAAGTTACCAATCAATATGCTAAACTAACAAAGGTTGGGCAGGATGATGACGCAAGAGTAGTGCACAAAACCCATGTACGGAGGGCCCAGTCCTCGATGTGGCCGTCCCAGGTACGAGTCCCAGACCGTAGACCCTTGCTGCATGTCTTTCCCCTCTCTCGCAACCCAATATCCTGTCAGCCAACGGTCAAATAAAGGCCACGAGTGACACAAAATAAAAAAATAAATACTTAATAGAGGCCATTATTTTTTCAATCCTTGTTAAATTTTATTTTAATAGAGCTGCATGTGATTTTGAGTCACCAGGATTATTACAACTCTTATCAGAAAACAAGAAAAATGTATCACATTTACAGAGAACAGCAAACGTGAAGTTAAAAAGTGGAACTCAGGTACAACAAATGCACTCACCATCCAGATCCTCTGGTCTTGTCAGGTCAATGACTCGATGGACCATCTTCCCCGCCTCTTCCCCAAGCTTCCCCAGATGTTGGCTCAGAGTCTCATAGTGTAGCCGCTCCTGTAATGAAAGGAAACCTGTCAAGAGGTTCTTGATAGCAGCTGAAATTGCCAACGGCAATATGGACATTTTACAGAAATGTGGCCTATTAAAGAATTCATATACTTTGCTGAATCTGTGGATCAACCAAAGAGGTTTATCATAGACTCTGATGGTAATGACAATGAAATATATAACATGGCTGCACTGGATAAAGGGAAAACTCTGCCATTCTTATGATGGTTTCATCGTTGGCTGTCCCCTCGACTGATTTTCCATTCAAATTAGCTTTATCTATTTGGCTTATGTGTTCTTTTTCCCTCTACATTTTTTTGCCTGGAATGAGCAATGTGAAAAATCAATGTATTTTTGTCTGTGGGCTGAGATAGGAGCAATCAAGATATAAATTCTTTCTGTTTTCCACCTCTGAAGATGTGGTGGTATATACAGTTCATCTGATATCCATGCAAATGTACAGATCTGCCCAGCTTCACACACAGGCCCCGGAGGAGCGTGATTCCCCAGTACAGATGATGACATTGGATCTACATGCTCTCAGACCCGCTGCCCGTGTGAACACATTGCTCACTAAGCTGCAGCTGATTGAACATTCTTCTAGGGTTTACTTGTAGCTGTTTGACACCAGGGTGTAGAGCAGCTATGTAGTGATGCATCCAGCTAATGAGACAAAATGACACATTACATTGGGTGCATGGTAAAATAATAGATTAATAAAAAATAATTTTGAGAAAGCTAAGAATTTAAAGAAAGGATGATCAAATACAGTATAAAAGAAATCCTGTATAGTGGCACAGAAGTGTTTGCACAAATGGGAAGGTTCGAAACACATGCCACCCTTATCGGGTTAACAGCTAAGAGTTCGCCAGTGTCCAGTATCCTTACAATGCTTACAGATTGTTTATATTTGTTTTGTCATGCAGGCCAATGACCAAGACCTCTGACACTGTTGGAAAACACGTTTGTTTCCAATCTGCATAGCAAATACATTTGCGGGTGGAACAGCAGAGTATATGGATAGTACCCATGGAAAAATGACCAGATCCACACGGCCAATGTCAAACAGCTTGTTCTGGTATGGACTCTAAATTGGTGTTGCTTATTGGATTGGAAGTTTAAAGAGACAAACAGCATTTGTCACAAGTCAAGCAATGCAGTTGACTTGGTCAGTCTAGCAAGAACCACATGCGGTTCTGTCTCTAGGAGGAGTAATGTGGGATTGCCACTGGTTACAAAATCGCATCTCAATATCTCTATGAACAAGGTTACCAATGGTATCAGATTTTTTGGCAAGAAGGACTGTTACAACAAAGGATAACCTCGACCAAAAGCAAATTTCCGTACGGTTTGTGATGCATTCAGAAAATATTGGGATTTTTCAAGACCAGAAGATATTGTGTTCTGTTAGAACCCCAGTGTGAAGTTCCTCAAAGTTTAACATCCAACCAGGGGAAAAGCACAAATGTGCTACTCACAAACTCACCTACTTGGTTATAGGTTAAATATGCGTGGCTGATGGGTGATACTCAAAAAACAGCAAATAGCCTAATTTAACATTCAGTTGATGTATTGGCCTACTGGTAACCTAAGATAGCATAATAATGTTTAAGGCCGGGCTAATCCTTTGTGTTCTCCATCATCCCATAATCATGTTATTTTTCTATTTCTGCCAATCTGCCTGCCACTCCACTTTAGAGACAACTTCTCTGGGCCTCTTGGCTAAAATTATCCCAAAGTGCGGCCGAAAACATCAAACCCTTCACACGGCTACCACACATCCACACTCTTCTCCCGTTTTCCCTTTTTCTTTTTCCCTTGCCTCTCCTCTCCTCTGTCTTAGCTCTCATTCTTTTTCTGGTGACAGAGGCATTTTGTTTCACGCAAAGAATGGTTGCCGGGTGAAGTCATGCCGCGGTAGCTGCTGGCAGAGGTGGTGGAACTTAGGGCCCAGCGAATGTGCGTGTGTGTGTGTGTGTGTGTGTGTGTGTGTGTGTGTGTGTGTGTTTAAATATGAGGAGTTGGTGCAGGCCAATGTCAGCCCTACAGCAAGGCTGTAATCAGGCCTACCACAGAACATGTGCCTGGGCAGTGCCACGCTCACCGCAGGAAGCAACCTCCTAACAAAGGACTAAAGAACAGAGAAAAAGGGAGGCAGGGAACGACAGGGTGAGATAAAGAGAAAAATTGGAGACTATTTTAAGGAAGAATAGGCACTCAAGTCCACGGAGAATCTCCTATTAGGCACGTGCATCCCCAACAACTGCTATTGGAAATCTGCCCCAGTTGATGCTTCTTCTGAAGATGTGGTAAGAAGAAGTTTGGCAATCTGTCCTTAAAAGTTGAATGTCAGATGTTCTATAGTGCATCATTTCTAAACAGGTTAAGCAGTTGGAAACGTAAGATTTTTTGTGGTAAATGGGAGGAGACCAATGGAAAAGCAGAGAAAAAGAAGTTGGGGTTTTGCTAAATGGACCAAGACAGCATCAATAGAGTTTGGAAGATCCAACCGACAGATTAACAGCATATCTGGGTCATCTTTTCAAGATATTCCTTGCAGTTGGTTTCTTTAAAGCTCTTGTGGCAAGCGTAATAAAGAGCTGCCTTTCCTTTGTTTAGTTGAGATTGAAATAGGTTTGGCCGGTGTGTTTGCTGGTTTCTAACTGGACCACTGCCTTTTGGAACACGGTAATGGATGTTTTCGATCTCATCATAGAGCTTATACACAAAAATGGAAGAGGAAAGCAGTCTAAAAGAAGTGCAACGCTCGCTTTGAAAACGTTAATTTGCTAAAAAAAAGTACCCCAGAGACAAATAAAACCAGCTGATGCAGCCGTCTCAACTCATCACTGCTTCCACTGGCCTGACAGTGTGCTGCTGCCAAATGTATACTTCTAAACTTAAGAGTCACTCGACTCTCTTTGTTCTGCTTGGTTTCTTCTCTTCTTGGCGTTTGCATCTCGCCACTGTTGCTAAGGTAACGCTCAAAACTTTGCTGTGTGTTTCTTTTTTTTTTTCTTCTTTTAATTCATACTGTATTGAGCTCATTACCACAGTTACAACTTGCGTTATGCCAACAAGAGCCTGCCTCCAGCTGACCGACAACCGTTTACAGTCTCCTCCAGGACCAATCAAGTTTGGCAACCTCCTAAACCCCCTACCCTTCTTGCTTTCTCTGCCTTTTTCTGTTTTCCTCCATCAGATTTAGTTGTGCCCTGATAGTTGTCACTCAGCCCTAATCTGTCGTTTTCCTTCTTTTCTCCATTATTCCACAATTTTTCCAAATCAAGACCATTAATTTCTACGAACGCACCCTTTAGGGCTGATTAGGTTATTATACTCTAACTCTCAAGGTTATTTGCAGGTGCCAACTTCAGTTTTGTTGCATACCTTATTTCAACATATATCATTCAACCATGAGATGAAAAAATATTATGCTGACCTTTAATCAGGACTCTTGGCCATGTGAGCTCTTGGTTTTATGAGCACGCTTCATAGAAACAAGAAACAGTCCACTTGTTCTCCTTGTAAATGCTGCTAGACGTACTCAGTTAATTGATCATCTTTAAATGTTTTGCAGATTACCAATCTGAAGCCTTGGATTGTGCATTCACAATACCAAAAGGGAAAGACATAAGCAAGAATCTCACATAAGCAGTTACTGCAGCCCATAAATCGAGTGGGATTTTAATGTCATTTCAAAACTGTTTAAAGCCCATCATTCAAGAGTGAAAAAGATAATTCACAAGTGGAACATATTTGAGTCAGTTGCAAATCTTCCCTGAAGTGGTTGCCCCAATACATTTCCCCATGGTTAGACTAAATCTATCCATCCATCTAGACCTCCATTTTCTATACCCGCTTATACACGCAGTGTTGTAGGGGGGCTGGTTCCTATCTCCACCAATCAATGGGCGAGAGGTGGGGCACACCCTGTAGAGGTCTAGACTGGAAAATGCTCTGAAAATTTGCACACAATCCAAAAGCATTTTAGACTCTGCATGCCGCAGTCTCCATGTTAAACGTCAAAGTTCCAGACGGTACATTTGGAAAAACTGAACAAATGTGGCTTGTTTGGAAGGATTGCCAGGAGAAACCCTCTTTTTCACTAAAATATGGCAGCATGTCTTGCATGTTTATTGAATACCAAAGTGTTCAAAATGAAATTAATAAATAAAACATTAGGAAATAATTATCTACTTGAAAAAATGAGATCTTAATATTTAAAGTGACAACGAAATTGTGAAATAGCTGAATGCTTATAAAATTATCATCTCATTATGATGAAATATTTCATAATGTTTCATTTATTTATTTCATTTTGAACACTGGTTTTCCACACATGTTAAGAATACCAATTTATTTTTCGTTGTCTGTACGTTGAAATGAGTCCAGTTCTTCATCACATAATAGGCAAATCGTGTAACGTTCCAGTCTTAGGGATACTTAACGGGGTTTATTGAAACCGTCATGGCTGTAGACATAAAAATGAGCGTGCTCAGTATTTTTAAAAATTGTTTTTTGCAGATACATGTGCTCACCCACACAGTCAAACACTGCGACTATTTCTGTGAGCTCTGGCAGCCGCAGGCCAGCTGGAAGCAACGTAAGCGTAAGGTGATACTAAACAATGCCACTAACTGGCCAGGCCTGTAGTCTGTACACCAGCTATAATGACCTTAACAGGGCCAAGGCCAGCACAGAGCCAGCACACCAACACACTGAAACGCTCACACATGGAAAGAAGGCTGGGATCACTTTAACTTCGCTGAGAAATGTCTATGTAGTCAATGTTGGAAATAAAGGCCCTGGAGTCAAGAATACACACACAACGAGATAAACACAAACACACTCAGATGGTCGTCCAGCGACTCTATTTGAGCCACATCAGCGGGAGCCAAAAATAGCTCAACATTTAACACTCAGATATCAATTACAGCTTCCCCCCCCCCCTGTTTCCCAATAAAAAACAAATCCGCTTTAGGCGCAGTGTCGTAAAACAAAAGGGCTCAGGCTGAGCTTCAAGGGGGAGAGACTGAGTCGGAAACTTCTTCGGCGAACAGAAAACAAAGGGCAGTCCAAGGTAAAGAAAACGCGCCGCTCCTCTTGCCTCCTGAGGTGGAAGGGGTGAGTCACACTCCTGGGTCTCCGGCTCGTTCCATCTATGAATTGTTTAAGTCAGAGCGAGAAATTTGGGGAGTTTGGGGAAAGAGCAGAAGGAAAAAAAGTGTGCCCACACCAATAGAGTCATTCGTCCAGATTTAAAAAAAGAATTACGCACTGACAGCTGGAGTTTGAGTGCCTGTTGTTAGGTGGTGGACAACAAGAAGACAACAAATGGAGAGGAATGCTGTCATCTTTGAACAGGAAACAATCCTTTTGAACATTTTCCAACCAGCTTTTTATCTGTAGGCGTGAGGCTGTAAACCAGTTAACGGCATTGCTCGGGTTTTGTTCCTAAAGTCGGAAAATGTGGACTTTCGGCAACATTCTTTGTGCAACCCACCCACCTTAACATGGGACTGTTTCTAAGTTAACTGTAAGCAGAAATATCACTTTGAAGCACAAACTCATCTCAGTGGTAGTTTTAGCTGGACCTGCAGCAGACAACTTGCATTAAATTTTTATAACTAATTTATCTGCAGCTGTTATATAATTTATGCTTATGAGTTTTGCAGTGTTTACTGGTATAATGACTTAGAACGAAAAACCCACTTGGGACTAAAAGTTGAGTACAGAGCTATATTTTTTGCCAGATTTCGGATGTTTTCCTCCTAAAGATGCAAGGCAAACAAGTCCTAAAGATTCAAAACAGCCCATCCTTAGAGCGCACCAATCATGACCTACTTGGGGTTGAGGAGGGTTCAAAGTCTCCACCCCTAAAATATTCATGAGTTCCTCTCCTCCCCTTTTATCTGCTTGGTTGTGAGCAATGTGGGATCAATTGCACAGGAGAGTCAGTGTAATCGTGTTCCCCTTTTTTCCAGAATGCATGATCCTAGGAATCCATGATTGGCTGATCAGACTGACTGAAGATGTTTTGGAATCTGAATGTCTCCTGTGGATACGAGATCTTTGGTACTAAGGCTCTGTCTGGGTTAGCCCAAGGGACAGACATAAGCAGAAGAGATAAGAGTGGAGGGAGATGGAGGTGGGCCGGGAAATTGGCTGCTGACCGGAGATGGCACAATATTTGTAGCTCGACTGGCCTTGACTGGTGACGGGCTGGTGAGATAATCTAAAATTGTATCTTTCCTGATCAGCAGACATATCATACCTAAGCATTATCAGGTCAAACAAAAAACAACTCTTTTCAGTGTGAAAGCTGTTACTGAGAGAGGGAAACTAAAGGTTAGCTATTTTCAGTATCAAGTCTCACACTGCAAAAGTGGAATTAAATATAAGCAACATTTTATTAAAATGTGTACATTTGTTCCTGATTTGAGCAGGTAAGTAAGATTTTCTGCCATTGGAATAAAATGTTTCCAGTTAAAATAGGAACAACTCATCTCCATTATCTTATTTCAAGTGCAGTATATCTAATTATCTTATTTTAGGGGGTTCATAATACTCATTCCATTGGCAGATAATCTTATTTACCTGCTCAAATCATGGACAATACACTAATTTCAAGAAAATTTCACTTCATTTTAGTTTACTTTTTGCAGTGCAAAATTCATTCAGGGGGAGAGAAAGAGCTAAACTTTTAGCTGATAACAGGAAGGCTGTATGCATTGCAGCAAAGCTGCTGTCGGTTGAGCGTTAGAAGCTTTACCCTCTGTCTCAAGGAATATGTTGGATCTGGAATAATTGGCAATCTTTTTGGACTCAACAGATATGCAAAATTCCTCATTGTTAAAAAAGCAAACCATGCTGATCACTAATTGCTTGCACAGGATGCTAACGATCATTAAAAATGTGAACTAATTATATTTTTTGCCTTAAAATATTTGTAAAATACAGTTTTTACACCAACTGAAAAAAAAATATTTATTTTCATAGCTGGTTTTACAACTTCTAATATTTATCAGAAATTCTTCAAGAGTTATCAGAATTGGTGAAAATCGGCATCAGTGGGTCAGAGTATATACAAGCTGGAGATCGGAAATGTGCCCCAAATTTCTGATTTGTACATCTCTACAAGAGAAGGCTTTAATTGGGTTTAGACGCGTCTCCAGGCTAAACACACACACACACACACACACACACACACACACACACACACACACACACACGGACACAGGCTAATGTTAACATGATCTATCAAAAACTGAAAAAAGCCCCACTCACATAGTAAAGACAAGCTCACAAACATACACACTAAAACACGCCAAAACCATCACTTGTCACTGGCCCAGCTGCTCCCTCTTCAAAGCTCTTGGCTTCTGGGTGGCCGTGGAGATGAGGGGAGAAAAAGAGAAGTTCTTCAGAGCAGCAGCAGCAGCTCAAGCCAAATGAGACCAAATATCCACGAATGTTCCCCCGACCAAGGCGCTGTCTGAGGAGAAACCCTGGATGCTCAGCCAAGGTAATACAAAAGAAAAATGTGCCCCAGGAATAAAGGGGCTTAAGGACCACAGAGGTGTGCGTCGCTGCGTCTGCAAAGACGTGCATGTTGAAGAGCAAGACAGACAGCACTCTGGGGAGGGAAAAGTCTCCTCTACACCTTGGAGGTGGTACATTTGTAATATGTGTAAGTTCTGTTAAACTGGACCGAAACCCCACCAACACGAACTAATATTTGCTTTTCAGTTTACAGATTTTGGCAGGGTTGGAAAGTTTCATCTGTTTCTGAGTCAAATCATTTGCAATTGTTTGTGGTATTTATTTGCTCCAGCCCCAATTAGCAATGATGGGAACTGGACATCCAGGTGCACTTGCCTGCAAAATGGGCCGCAAGAATGGATACGGCATAATTTTGGCTGACTCTTCTGGAAGACGTTGGTGTTAAACTACTGTGCTCTGCAAGTGCAGAAAATATGAATCCAGATTGCACTATATAGATGAAATATAGTTACACTCAACAGCCATTTTATCAGACACACTTCTGGGACTGCTTTTAAACACGAATTAGCAAATACATCCTAGCAACTCAATCCATTTCTGCATCCATTTGGAACAAAATGGCTTTCTGAAGTCTAAACTGAGCATCAGAACGAGGGAGAAAATCTGATTAAATGACTGAACATGCCATTGTTGTTGGTGCCAGTTGGGCTGCTCTGAACAATTCTGAAACTGCTGATATACTGGGCTTTTCATTCCCCCATCTCACAGGTTTATAGAGAATGATCTGAAGTGAGAAAGAATCCGGTGAGCAAAAGTTTTGTGGACACAGTGGACATCAAAGGTCAGACGAAAGGGTCATTATTTGGTTTTCCAGGATCCATTCTACTTTGTGTAAAGGGTTCAGGCTGGTGGAGTTGGTATAATGGTGGAGGGGACTTTGGACCCTTAATAACAACTGAACAAGTATAGAGGCCAAAGCCTAAATGAGTAATGTTGCAAACCATCCACATTCCTACATGATGATAGCATATTCAGACTTTTCACTAAGCTCAGATCATCTCAAACTGTTGGACATGACAACGAGTCCTCTGTTCTCCTATGATCTCCACAGCCACAAAACCTCACTCCAACAGAACATCTTTGGGATAGGGTGAAACATAACATCCGCATCAGAGCAGCCGGCAAATCTAAAATGCTGTTTGTTTCTAAAGCACTAAATGGCCTGGCACCATCCATTACATGAACTCATTAAACCTTTATGCTCTGCTGGTCAACTTCTGCCAGAGGTCCCTCGCTCTAGGTGTAAGCAGTGGGGGGATCAGTCTTTTTAGTGGCTGGTCCAACATCTTGGAATAGTCTTCCCTTTGAGCTGCGCTCCATCACTGACCTGCCTTTATTCAAAGCCAAACTAAAACTTTTAATTTTTAGTATTTTCATATTTTTCTTTCAACGTATATGCAGCTTTTTCCTTGATACTTTGTTTCTTTTAATGTGTTCTGTATTTATTTTTTCTTCATGCTGTAAAGCACTTTGACCAGTGCAACACATTGTTGGAAGGTGCTATATAAATAAAGTTTGATTTGATTTGATCTACAGCAACTACGTGATGCTATCTCATCGACACGGGTCAAAGCATCTGAGGAATGTTTCTGACACCTTGTTGAACCCACGCGATGAAGAAGCGAGGCAGTTCTGAGTGCAAAACGTGGGCCCTCCCGTCAACCAAGCAGAGAGGAGAGCTGGGCTTTTAGTGAAGTCCATCGCAGGATGGTAGAAAGCAGTTTCAGCAAATGAAGTATTTAATGGGATAGATTCTGATATTATACAACAGATTACACCCGACTGACGCCTGTGCACCTCGTTAGTGGCAAGAGTGGGCACATCCCAGCATGTATCCACACATCCTTCTAACCTTGCTGCTGTTGTTGAGGTTCATGCTGCTGAGCGCGGACAGCTTGGCCTCCAGGCTCTGGTGGCCCGGCTGCTGCTGCTGCTGCTGCTGCTGATGGTGGAGCTGTTCCCTCTGAATCTGCTCCCTCATGCTCCTGGCCTCCTGGATGGCTTTCATCACTGCGTCTTGGTCCCCAAATAACGCTGTGGAGTTAAGGCTGGACAGGATGTCTGCGCACGACACAGCAGAAGAAAGCCTTAAAGTACGAACAGTTACACACTTAATGTATGCACAGAAGGCAAATATTTAGATAAAGCAAATTGCATCTTAAAGTCCTGATCTACTTAACTGAGTTCACAAGAGATGAGCAAAAAAAAAAAAAAAAAAGTGGAACATGGGGGACAGATAACTGGTAGAAAATGACATTTAAGTTATGCTCCTGGGCTTTGTTTGCCCTTGAATTCTAAAGTGTGACTGGCAAACCACATTCAGTTTGGTTTAATTCATTTAGGTAAACTAGAGGATATTTAACAGCTCAATTACTTAAAGTCAAATGCAATAAGATCTGACTTTTGCTCTTATAAACACGTTCACACGTTGTTTTTTCCAGCTCAGAACTGAAGGGAACCCCCCCCCCCCCCTTGTTTGTGTGCCACACTTCTCACTTCTGAAGCCGCTGCGCACGTGAGGAATTAAAAGGAATAAAAGGATGCAAAGTTTCCGTTGCCCTCCTCGTTTAATTAGCAGACAAGTAGGAAGCGCTGTACGCTTGGGTGGCCGTAAAAACGGGCAAAAAATAACTTTGCAGAGAACACAAGCGTCGCGTCCTCAAAGCCACTATAGAGGAGCCGGTGAAATTGTTTTCTAAAGGGTGGGGGGGGGGGGTAAGGGGGGGGGGGTTAATGAGAGGCTTTAGATTGGCCTTAATAACAGATAGCAGAGGTGGGGGTATAAAAGGTCTAGCGCGGGCAGACAATAATGCGAGGAAGCTCTTAAAAACAAAATAACGTGTGCTGGGTTTCACTGCTTCCGCTGCCAGGGTTTTCATTGGGGCTAAATACAGGGCTTTGGACTCCTGTAAAACACAAACACTCAGTCACATTTTACACACACACACACACACACACACTAACACAGACACGCATACAGGTCTCCTGGTGGGGTTGAGGTGTCTGCAGTCGCTCGGGCGCGTGCAACGCAGCGCAGCGTGTCTGTGGGTGGCAGGGAGGAGTAAAGCGTCTGGCTGTGTGATGTTTTTGTTTTTCCGGTTAAAGGAACGACAACATTTTTTACACAGAAGTGAGGATGTGTTTGTTAGAGGGCGGATGCACAGTTTAGATGTGAGGAAGCGCGTCCGCTGTTCTCCTCGCCTTGGAGAAGCGTCATTTAGACGGGAGAACATGTGGCGCGAGCAAAGCAGCAGGTTCACCTGACGTGGGGGCCTGTTGGCACAGAAACAATGTGGTGTGGTGTTGTCGTTGCCACCCACCCAGGGAGGTGTTTCTGCCCATGCTTGGGATGGGGATGGGGCTGGGGATGCGACCCTTGCCCATGTTGCTCGGGCTGGTCTTGTTTCCAGTGAGCAAGCTCTGCGTTGGTGACGTTGGAGAGCGATAAGGCTCGGCTGTCTTAGGTCTGGCTGAGAGGTTCAGTGGCTGTGTGGATCCTTCTTCCTGTTGATAAATTAAGCAAATGAGGAGATGTTAGGGCTGTAAACACACATTAGGCTCAAGAGACCAGATGATATTTGATAAATGACTTAGAAGACGAGACGAGATTTTAGAAATACTTGAAAGACAATTCGAGCCTTGTACAAACCAATCCAGATATTATTGCAAAACACAGATTTTCTGCCTTGTTTGTACCTCATGTTGACATGTAAAGATTTGATGATGGAGGTTGATTATTTTAAAAAAGCAATTTTTAAAGTGACTAGCTAAAAAATACATTTTAGGAGAGGTGTTGTGAATTAGCAAAAAATAAATCATTAAAAACAAAAACTAAGAGGTCCCCTTTGAATTCATCTCTGCCGTCTGTGCTACACATTTGTCTCTGTTTCCAGTGAACGTTGAACTGAAAACAAAAAGATTAAGAAGAAGAACAACAGCTTTAGCTAAGGACCATCTTCTTTGGAATTTTAATATTAATATAAACTTTACATCCATGTTATTGCTACCTGCTGGTGAGCACATGTACATACAGCATGTGTGATTATAATCAGACTATGAAGGTGCAGATTTAACTCATATATTTATTATTTAGGTCATTATTTGTCCAAGGTGTCCTGATTAACAAACCATTGACAAGTTCCCTTTTTTGAGTTTTCACAGAAAAACAATGTTCCTTAATCCTAAACTGTGTTTTAAATAGATTTAAAAGCTATAAGACGCCATTAGTTAAGGGGACCAACAGAAAGCTAGGAGTCCAGTGCAAACTTTATTTTCAAAGTAGAAGCTAACTGTTAGTCAGCCAAGGTGAAGAGCCATTATTCTTTATCGTTAAAACTACAACAATACAGCAATATGAACGAGATTAAAAAGGTGGAAGCTGTTGAACCATCAACAAACCAGAGCAACACAAATTTCTTCCTGTCTTACTTCAACATAAAAGTGTCAAACTTAGATACAGGGTCTAAAACGTAAAGAACCGTCTTCATATGAGGGACTTATAATTATGGCTTATTTTATTTTAATTTTATTTTTTTACAAACAAAGTCACACTAATGAGTCTGAGTCTGTCCAAAGCTAACAGACTCAGAAACAGCTTCTTCCCAAAAGCTGTGAGGGTTATCGCCCCCTGCTAGGAACACTGAGTCTGGTGCTCGTTACAGTAATTACTGTGAATGCATATTTGCACACTAACTTTTCAGGAATGTTTCAGTGCACAGTTCTGTATAGGAAAGTTTAAGTTTACTGCACAGAATGTACTGTAGGCATAAATGTATCGTCAAAGAACCTTTGATTGATTAATTCATGCAACAACACAGTCAGTCATATCATTCAAAAAGCACTCA
Organism: Fundulus heteroclitus; assembly: GCF_011125445.2. Lineage (NCBI taxonomy): Eukaryota > Metazoa > Chordata > Actinopteri > Cyprinodontiformes > Fundulidae > Fundulus > Fundulus heteroclitus. The sequence goes on from NC_046362.1 coordinate 6,770,631, forward strand.
TATGGAACTCGGTATGAGTCTTAGCAGACCCTAAAGACTAGTTTGCACACTTGGGCTTCTCAGGAAGTGGGTTTGGCTAGTGCACCCAACTTACTGACCTCATCTCCATATGAAATGAATAAATAATTAAATAAGGTCTATGTCTGTTGTGTCTACCTGTATATATTGCTGTTCACCACGGTAAGATGTGGTGACAATAAAAGATCCTTGATTCTTTGTTTTTGAGACAAAGTTCATTTTCACTCCAAATAATGAGGAATTTCCGTACTGTTACATCTTGTCTCACGGCATCCTGTTTCTCCCCTGATAGACATTTAAATTCTAAGAGCAGACCATTTCACCACCGAGCAAATCACAGTATCCAATGTCATTTGGCGAGAAGTGGGGAAAAGTATGGACCTATAAAGGGTCCATGGAGAAGGGCTGCACGATATTAGAAACTCTTGTGTTGGTGATGAATTCAGCAAATACTGCGATGACGATATCTGTTGCAATATGTGTGCGATATATTCTACGTTCATTCCTTTCCATCATTCTGTGACCTTCAGCATTTTGGGAAAGATCATTTGTGTCAGATGTGAGCATCTGCTGCTGTGAGACTGGCTACAGTCCTTTGCGATATGAATATTGCACACACTGATAGTGATGACGATATATTCACAATATGTTGTGCAGCTCCGCCATGGAGAATATTTGGGGTAAATTCTGAAGAGTTTTCAGTAGTAATGTCATTAATTAATGCATTTGAAGGAAAAAATACATAGGCTGAAGTACAGCCTTTAATTTAAACAATCAAGCACTGTGGAAAGGTGAAAACGAGTTTGGGACCCAAAATGCAATGCAACAAGGCCTGCTTTGCTTTTTAATGTATTTATTTTTGTTCTTGATTACACATGTGATATGCTGGAGGAGATGTTGAACAGTCAAGCAGCTTGTTCGGACTTGCTTGATTCCACCTAATGTTGCTCAGGATTCCTCTCTAACATTAGCTGGAACTCCAAAAATGGGATGAAGACGTGAATCGAAGCATATATATTCAATCTCTGCTTTAAAAGTGGGGCTTTGGTCTTTGGGATTCCTCCATACAGCATACAAAACTTTGAAAAAAAAAAAAATCTTCTTTCAGATTATATATGTTTTTGCATTTTCTTTTGTCACACCTACATGATTTTGCTGAAAAACTGAAAATCCTGGTCAAGTCTGTCTCTGCATGCATCATCTGGTCAAGTCTGTCTCCTGCCACTTTCTTCTACTTTAAACACTAACACTGCACTTGGCTACAATATCAGGTTTCCTGAGCTCCCATTCATTACATCTGGACATGGCAGTGGAATTTAAATTGTTTAATACATGATCTTACACAGAGGGCAATTATATTTAAGCAAAGCTCTATTAATCATAATAAATAAGATCTTGAACACCTAATTTTGTATTTACTGAGGCTATCTAGATTTCTAGATTTGTTGGGTGATCTGAGGCATTTAAAGGTGAAAAAAGCAAAATAAATCTGTAAGATGGCTGATACATTTCACAGTTATATATATATATATATATATATATATATATATATATATATATATATATATATATATATATATATATATATATATTAGGGCTGGGCAAGTTAACGCGTTAATTTCGTGTTAATTCATTAGACTATTAACGGCAATATTTATTTTATCGCGCATTAACGCATGTTGCTCACATGCTTTCAGTGTCAGTCAGCACGCACGCTGACTGCAGGGCGCTGTCACGGCAGCACTCTGGTGCTCCCCCTCCCCTCTCGTACATGGCTCAGCGGCGCCAGCCAATCAGCACGCAGGCTCAGCCAGGCCCACCCACTCAGCTCTCACACAAACTTAACACACAAACAGCTGAGAGAGACTGCAGCAGCGGAAAAACATGAACAGGGGAAGTAGCACCGTTTGGCTTTATTTTAATACCGTAAATGAAATCAAGCTGTATGTTTTGTAAAAAGCCGGTTCATTTCAGTAGAAACACAACAAATTTATCTAAGCACGTGAAAAAACATGAAAACGTCGAGTCATAGAAACGGAGAGAGGAGACGAAACTTCTGTCATTGCCCCGACAGACCCACAGACGTCTCTGACTGAGGCGTTTCAGTCCTCCATGGAACATCCAGGTAGATCAGTGGTCATCTTCAGCAGCAGTTCATGTTAACTTTCAAAGTAGATATTATCTATCATATGTTACTGGGGCCCACACAGAAAATGTAATTAAGACCTTGAAAGAACCCAGTACATATATTAAAAAGTGTTATTTAAGATAAGATAACATTAGCTAATCCTTTTTTTATCCCACGACGGGGAAATTTATAGGATTAAAGCAACAGGCAGGTGCACACAACACAGACAAAATTACATAAGGATTGAAATATATAAGAGGTGGATTAGCGAAAAAACACTGAACATAACATTATTATTATTATTATTATTATTATTATTATTATTATTATTATTTAATTGTAATAATAAAATAAAAACCACAAAACCCAAAAGGTCAACAGTTTCATGATACATCAAGCTTAGGGACTGGCTAATATACAGCAGGTCAAAAAAGGCCATATTTTGGCTGCAGTGCTTGCTGTTCTCTTATGAAGAAAAGATCAACTAGTGCACTACATTCAATAGATGGGTGGAAAATATCCAGTATAAAATAAGTGCTACAAATGTTGCAACACTTTTGTTCATATGGCAGCAGAACATTAAAATAAAAGTGCTCTTTACACTACTTTTGAATTCATTCTTGGAGTTTGAGCATAAAATGCGATTAATCATGATTAATCGGGCAAATTATGCGATTAAAAATTTTAATCGTTGCCCAGCCCTAATATATATATATATATATATATATATATATATATATATATATATATATATATATATATATATATATATATATATATATATAAAATGATCATCTTGGTTACCAAATTTAGTTCCTGCAACATTACAGTAGAAACAGAAATGACTGCACACCATCAGTGTCTGTCTGTATTTTTTTTGTTTTGTCTGCCAACATATCAGGAACACAGATCTAAATTGCAAAAAGGCCTTGGCTAAGTGTAGAGGAGAGGAGTTTAGGATGAGCTTTGTCATGGAAAATGGGGGTTAGGGGTATACTGTGGGTGGTGTGCCGAAGGGGGGGGGGGGGGGTGTGAGAGTGCACACAAAGTAAAGATTAGCAGAGGGTGGGACACTTGCAGGGCACAACGCTACTGCTTGAGTGCGGCAGGCTCTGACGCCAGCCTATTGTGACGCCGGCTGCAGCTGTGCCCCACACACACACATGGTTTCCATTACTGCCTGGTAGTTGAGTAAAGATGAGGCGCACGCTCTCTCCAGTGAAGAGGTCTGGGCTCCTGCCAAACAGCAGCCAGCGCCAGTGTCAGTGTATGTGTGTGTAACAGTGTGCGACTTTTAAATAAGCTGCTACTAATTGACGGGGAAGAGCACTGGGCCGTGCGCAGATCATCGTTTCAACATCTTCCAAATTTCCAGCCTCTCACTTTAACTTCGCACTAATCATCAGCCTTAAGTGTTTCCCCATAACACAGATCCTGAACTCACTCTTTCCTTTGTGTTATTATGTTGTCTGTTGCACACATTAAGACGTCGTTTTACTTCACTTTTATTAATTGCAGGGAAGAAGTATGAACTACTGACTCAGTAGGCTTATTTTTTTTACCCACTCCTAATAATCACATATGATTCTGCTGAGCTCCAGGTTACAGGTCCTTAAATGTCGATACTTTCAGATGTCGACGTACCTTAATCTGAGTGACAGGGCTGGATACTTGTTTCTCGCTCTTGAGGTGGGAGGGTGAAAGAGGACTGGAGGAGTTGGGAGCCTGTGGGATGGAAGCCATCTTGGCTCCTGGTGAGATCTGCATGCTTGCCAGCTGTGCGGCATACAGCTGCTGCAAAAGAGGAAAAACCAGAAAAACCAACAGCCTATTAACATTGTTCGCCAGCAGCTCGTCAGTGGCTTTCCTCTTTCATCCTTTCTTCTTCCACACACACACACACCCTTCCTATTTTTTGTACAATCCCTTTGGTGCTCCCTGGAGTTCCTTTGGACCCAAGTGGACAGTTTTGCGTTTTCAGATGCTTACCTATGCAATGCCTTTCGAAAAGCCCTCATGCATCTTGTTTTTTTTTTGGTTTTTTTTTTTCATTTCTTGCAACCACACAATTCTATCAGACCTATTGGACTGTCTGGGATAGATTGACAAAAAAAGCGGTGCATACTTGCAAAGTGGAGGGAAAACCGATGGTTTTCAAAGCGTTTCCATTTCCTCCCTGATAGTCCTAACAAAATATACAGGTGTTTTAGCCAGATTATAACTACATCTTTAGCGTATTATACAACATAAAAAGAAGAACTGAACAATAGAAAAGTAAAGGGCTTGGAACACGTGGGGCTTTAGTTTGGACAAAAATCACAGCTCTAATTAACAACAAGAAAAAAGAGGAAGAAAAAAAAAGAAAAGAAATTGAGCTAACTTTCCATCCGAACTACTTAGCAAGAATCAAAGCGCCAAATACTCAGCCCACTGTCCAGGGTCTTCTAAATCAAAGCTTGCTGGCCAGACAAACCGCTGCCCGAAACCACTGTCAACTCCTGTCTGAACGCATTGGAGTGTAAGTGCTGGAGTATCAAAGAGCCTCTCCTCAGGAAAACCACCCAGACATGGCTGGCCTTCAGAAGATTCCCTCACGTCTTTCTTTTCTGCTTTCCTCTACTTCTGCGTTGCTCTCACCTCATCTATACTCCCCCCCATTCCCTCTAAATATCTGTCTTAAATTCACCCTGCTTCCTTTTGATCTCCCTTTGCCTCTCTCCACTTGTCTTCTGACTCGGTTTTGTTCCAGAAATCACTTTTCATATCGTTTCCCCCCCCCAGATCTCCATCACCGTTTCGTTTTCTGTGTTTTTACTGTCTGCCCCTCTAACCCCAACCGGCCCCCAGTGTTGTGAGATCTGATTTCCCTGCAGTCCAAACTTCGAGGCCTCCCGGGAGAGGAGATCCAAGAGCAAAGAAAACCCCTCGAACAAAGAGGGAGAGTGAGGGATGGAGGGGTTTTTAGCGCAGCAGACACACACAAGACCACCGTCACTTTGCTGCCAAAGCGCCAAGCTCAGCAGTCAGGGCAAGAGAAGCTGGCTGGCCGCCTTTCCACTTTTCTCAGAGCGATATTAAACACAAACAGAAGGGGCCTCACTGCTGAAACAAAGCCCTGATGTCACGCTGCTTATTTTCCTTGGAAGCCACCAGGAGCACGCGGGCCAGCGCCCGGCGATATGAGATCCCTTTCAAAATGTGCCTCGAATGGCTGGTTGTGAGGCCTCTCGCGTCAATCAGGCCAACCGCAGAGTTACTTACAGCGGTGCCTGATATTCGTACAGCTGTACAGGGAGCAGGGGGCTCGGTGCAGGCACCTGAAACTTTTGGGGGTAAGACACACTCCCGTCTGCACAAACACGCACGCTCGGCGTATTTTCTGCAAATACGCCCCGCGCTATTGTGCTTGCGGCAGCGAGTCTGTCAACAATAAACGGACAGAAGTCTGGAATAAACAGCAGGCTCACGATAAAAGCTTCTCTTGCTTTTTTTTTTTTTTTCTTCCTGCAAGACGTTCAGCAATTGATTGTTGACTGACTAATGTGCAGCATGCACAACCCAAACTAGAGCTTTTGCTGCACAATCGACCCCCAAGGGAAGACAATGAAGCCATTTCCTAAATTACAAATTGACAAAGAGGACCTTAAACTGCGCTTTGTCCATCCAAACGAACTGGCAAGCCTTTGGAAGGAAATGCTTATCCCCCCCCCACCACCACCACCACATTGTCTTTGTTTTGCTTACATAGAAAGAAACGGTAAAGTCTGACGGGCACAGGAGCGTTCTCCAGCACCGTTCACTGTCAGAGCAGAGGATCCCGTTAACGGGCCTTTTTAGTGTCAAGCTGCTATCGATCTCTGGAGCACGCAGAACAAATGAGGTTTTGTCTTTCTAGCAGGTTTGCAGGTAGGAAATAACGGATGGTGAAACGGACCGACTGCTCACCCCAGAGGAGAGAGGCTAAATATCGCGCTGTGGAGGTTGACTGTGGCCAAAAGTGATACAGCTAGAGTGACAATTATGCCAGTTCACATGACAACATAAAACAACGTCCGCCCTGATGGATACGGCAAGCCATTTAGACCCGATCGGTGTGTGACCTGAAAGCAGCAAGGACCGCGGGGGGACAAAAATGTCTTTTTTCACCTTTTCCGCTGGAACAGAAATTGACTGAAAACAGAAACAGAGGGAGATGTCATATGATTTCGACAAGTATGTCTGCTAAGCAACTGTATTTCCCTCGCATTAGCCGTACACAAAGGGGGCCTTTCTTCGGCAGAAATCCACTGTTTGTGAAGGGGTCTACATTGAGGCTCTACAAACAATTGGCCAGAACAAGTTCCCACGGCGGCAGCAAAGGATCTGCCCGTTCAAAATAGTTGTTGTGGATCGTAGTGGGTCAAGCTTTGCATCTGAAGCTTTTGTTGCATGTGTCACTAACAGCGCTTCAAATTGTCTTTTAAGTTTCTTGAACAGATAAAGTGAAAGGCTTTACATGTAAAACTCTAGTTTTTAAAAACTTATCATTATGAAGAAATATTAAACTGCCTGTGGCTGGCTCATGTTTTTCTTTTATATAGCATTAGATATTAAGCAGTCATTGTTTCAACTGGGTACAGAATGGGTTGGTGTACGCTTTGCTTTGGTATGTACTGCACTAACATCTTTGCTGATGGTAGCTCCATTTACATGGACAAAAGTAATCGGAATAAAGGGCCAGTCGGAATAAAAATGCATCATGTAAACAAGCAAATCGGAATATCAGGACTGGATTAAACTCAATCGGATTGAAATTGTATTCTGGATAAGAGGGGTGCTGATTGATAATCCGATCAACATACATTTAAATGCTTGTCAGGATCAAATTATTCCGAATGTGGCAAACTGACCTGAGTGCGCATGTGCGGCCATCGTAAACGTGACGTATTTTCACGTTGGTGAGTGGCAGAAATACGGCAGGAAGCAAAACAGTTGGGGCTCCCGAAACAACCTTTCAATTAAATTTTATTTATATAGCGCTAATTCATGAAACATGTCATCTCGAGGCACTTTATAAAGTCAGAATCAATCATATTATACAGATTGGTCAAAAATTTTCTATATAGGGTAGTTCACGTGTGACGTCAGCGCTACATCCGGGTCCCGCTGGTAGGCAGAAAACAGTACTGTTCTCGTCTACTACATGACAAAACGGGTGATTTAGAGCGTACTTTTACTTCGTTTATTTATGGAATCTAAGCAATGCCTACGACTTGTTGTGCTCCCGGTTGCACAGAGAGGCATTCCAAATCGTTGGATGTACGTTTCTGTCGTTTTCCAAAGGAGGAGGGACGAAGAAAGAAATGGATATTTTCAATGAAAAGAGCGCAGGCAGACACTCCCAATGGACTGGGGGGGGCATCGTACTAGGACAGAATTTGCAGTCTACACTTCATCTCCGGTAAATACAACTTAATTCTGCACTAGTCATTGTTCTACTTAAATAGCGGCGGAGGGTACACAGATCGCTACACGGGCCGGCGCCGCCGGCTACACGGGCCGGGCCGGGGCGGCTAGCAGCAGGGGCTACAGCAGCTGCTGCTGCCATTACGCCCCGGTTCACGGGCGCTAGTACTTCTGTGTTTACGCTGAAATGTCGCGACACCGCCACCCATTTTAACAAGACAAAAACACCTAAATAACCTACCGGGCCTCTGCTGAGACACGGCCTGTGTCCGACGCCGCTTTGTGCTGTTGCACAAACATGTGTGAACAACATCCATCCATCCATCCATTTTCTGACCGATTAATCCCTCATGGCGTCGCGGGCGTTGCTGGAGCCTTTTTCCCGATTTAAAATAATTGTAGCCGTCCAGTGGTTTCATGGCTTTCGTGCTCTCTGTCTGTACTGGCCTGCCATGTTTATAAGGCAGCTGTATATGTCATGTTACGGAGCGCTTGGCCAGCATTTCACAGACTCGCTCCGTCCCTTAAGGCTTTTGCTGTGTGGATCTGGCAATCTGATACCATCAACCATCAACTTACTCTTAAAACGATCTTGTAGTACGTTATCTAAAGAAGAAAAATACGCGGAGAACTCGTCAGTTTCTCTGTTTGCGTCCGCCATTGTGTTCGCCTTTTGCCTACCAGTCCGGCGCGCATGCGCGAAAAACCCGCCTCAAAACAATAACAATGAACTACCCTATAGGGAACCAGTTGATTGCATCAAAGTCCCGACAAGCAGCATTCACTCCTGGAGAACCGTAGAGCCACAGGGAGAGTCGTCTGCATTGTACATGGCTTTGCAGCAATCCCTCATACTGAGCAAGTATTAAACATTAAAAGACCTCAAAATTATTATTTATTCTGTAATGTTTCAACCGCAATTAGAACCCCGTTCTTCTGTGTTTTTTTTAGGGAACTTTGATAGCATGTCAGAGGGGTTTAATTCTGAATAAAGGCAGGTGCATATACATGCACATTGTGATCGGATTGATTGATTGTGTGCCCATATAAATGGTGCAATCCGATAGTTTTTTTTTTTGTTGTGTTTTTTAATCTGAATACATTTCAATCTGATCATAAACCTAGTTACTGGTCTAATCTTTATGTACTTTCTGTGTGAATTGCATTTAATGACTGTTCACTCCCTTTTACAATTTAACACAGTCAACTGATAAGCATTCTGAGTCCTGTTTAGCCCCGGGGTTCTAATGAGTGTGGAAGCGCTGTGGTGCGACTGCACTGCGGCTTCACTGCGCCTTCACAGCTGATCGCAGCAACTCTAGTCAGTCAGAGCAGTTCCACCCGTCGCACCGTGGTATTCCTGAAACATCCTGGATGTGCCGGCATCCAAAATACACGGCTACCCTATTTTTGCCGCTTGCCGCACCGACTCCATGTCAATCTGGAGAAGAGTGGATGGTTCAGGCAGGAAGTCAGTTGATGAAAAGCAGTTTGGATCTGGGGGACAGACCTTCGATCACATTTTATTCTGAAACATCAATTTGTGATTACCTGCAGCTCCAGCTCCGAGCCACAAGAGGATCTCACTTGATACTTGACAACATTTGGCAACTTTTATTTTTTATTTTTTTTTATGGGGGGTGGGGGGGGGGGGTTGCGGCTCTAGTGGCTCGCTTTTTCTGAAAGTAGGCTGACAGGAAGGGGGGTGGAAGAGGGGGAGAGACATGTGGCAAAGGACCACGGGTCGGATTCGAACCCGGGTCGACCGCGTTAAGAACTAAGGCCTCCGTATATGGGTTGCGCTACCTGCTGCTCCACAAGCGCGCCCATGACGATTTTAATTTTAATTTAATCTTAAAAGTACACTACTATATGAAGTGATGCTTACGTGAGTCCAGCCGCGTAGAGGCACTGCGCTCTGAAACATTCCCGGTGGAATAACGTGCCTGGCAGAAACCACAGCGCCTCTTCCACATTCAGTGGAACCCCAAAGTGAAAAGGGGACCTTTGTACTGCATTAATCTTGTCCAGAAACCAGTGTAGTTTTCTGGGGCCATTATTACTTTTGAGACTGGGAATTTGATGATTTTGAGACTGTCATGAATCAGAAACAGAGGACCCTGAATTCAGCCAGACAAGCAAAAGGTTGTAATAAAAAAGTATGATTTATTAACAGAGCAAAAACAGGCAGAAAACCAAAAAGGGCACCAAGCCAAAAAGCTAGGAGGCAGTGACCAAAAAACTCAGACAGTCCACAGCCAACAACCTAAAATAAACTGGACAGAAGTCAGGCTGGTCTAATAAAACAAAGTGAGCAGAACAGGTCAAATAATTAAGGCAAAAACTAACAGAATCAGGTAGGGTTTCAGGCAGACAGGCAAAACATAAAAACTGGCAGGATCTGACTTACCCCAGGCAGGGAAAAACACACACAATGATCGGGCAGAGTGCAAGGAACAGAGGCAGGCATAAGTAGGGGAGTGAGCAGGTGAAAGGAATCAAACTAATTACCAGACTAAGTGGAGCTGATCAGGGAAGTGGCTGGAGGTGGAACTGAACTGACTGAATAACTACCATGTGAAAACAGGTTAAACTAAAACAGTTCAAGAACCAATCTGAAACACAAAATAAATTACAAGACCCAACCTAAGATGGAACTCAAACCAAGACTGAAACAGGACACAAGCTAAAATAGAAAACAATAACCTAAAAACAGAAATTAAAACTAAGGCAGGAACTCAAACTATGACAGAGACTGGGAATTTGATTGTTTCCAGACTGGGAATTTGAAAGACACTTTTCTCCTGTGAAAGATGAACCAAACCTGTTAAATAAACTGCAAACAAACTCTAAAAAAGTAGGAAGTGGCCCACTACTTTTAAAGGCTAGTGAAGTTTGTTGCCAAATGGAAATAATAGGATTTTCACTCAACATGACTTGGCCTGAAAGTGACTGTCATGTTAACAAACACCATTCAAATTCCGAATGGCCGCCTGACTTTAAGAGTTGAACAAAAACTGTTTGTTGATAGAGAATAAAAAGGAGTTCATTAATGTATGCAAATGCACACAGTGCACCATGTGTTTTCCTTCTCCTATAATGCAGATTCAGTGTTTTAGAACATTCTTTTTTGATGCATTTTTAATGATTGCACCAGTGCATTTGGCCCCACACCATGTCTTCACAGGAGTGAGCAGCATGTTAACAGAGGATCAGTATTACAACGTCATCTGATACTGATGCACCTCTGTAACTAAAGCATTCAGTACCGGATGTATCGTGATTGTAAAAGGAAAGTACACACACACGCTCTAAATTCTGTGGTTTTACATTTATGACAAAAATTAAAAGGATCCATTGCAAGTCAGGTTTTAAGATTATTTTGGTGAAGTGAAGTTGCAACTGTGAGGTATTTGAAAATATATTATGAATGCAAGTCAAGAGAATAATACTGAATGGACTCAGAATCTAGGAACGGAAAATATTTACTTTAATGGTTTACTTGACATTTAGTGCTATTTATTGGGATGGTGATAACATCATGATAACAAGCATTTAAAAACCCATTGCAGGTGTTTTTGGCAATAGATTGTATGGGAATGCATGTCAGTCAAATCCCCACAAATACTAAAAAAAAAATAACAAAAAAACATAACAAAACAAAAAAAAGAGCAAATTGAAAAAAAATATATATATATAAAGTTATTTTAGGATACTAACTACTTTAAAGGAATGCAATTTTTTGCATTCCATAACTGCATTTAATCATATCTTTGAAATACAGCATATCAATAATTATTGCTGCTCTCATGAAAGCAGCAGTGGAGAAAATAGCAAAAGTAAAAAATCCCAACAATAATTTTAGTTTCTGGGGTTTATAAACATTATCATGTAGAACCGATCAACACAATAAATTTAAATTCCTTTGACAATAACACATTTATTTAATCGATGCTTGGTACAATAAGTGACCATGTCTACCAAATTGCTCTATTTTATTTAAAAAGCACACACAAGGCTTAAAGAAATTTTGTGTAGCCAAAGTTATGCAGAAATAAAAATTTAATAACGTACTATGCTAAAATATCCAAGGATCCAGCAAGGCTAAACAGAAATTGGATAAATAAACTAGAGTGGGCTTTGTGTCTGACAAGTTCAGCTCCCTCTTCCATAACTGAACCGACTGTTGAGCAAAAACACTTCACTGATCAATCAAACTCAGCGACTGGGAGCATCATTTCCTAAGGAAAAGTTAAACCAGCAGCACACTGACAAAAAACCTCAATGGGAGCATACATTTCAAACCCTTGCAATTGTACAGATATGTACTCTAACCCCACTGCAGGTGTTCTTATTGTTTCTATCTTTTTATTTACCGTGTCGCGGCTGTCAAGTACAGAAAGCTGCTGCTGGCACTTTTCATTATGATGAACAAGCACAAACTTATTGTAGAAATCATGTCATGATTGCGTTTGTTACTGGATAAACAATGTCCCAACATGTGCTGGGAGCCCTCTCTCTCAAACACACACACACACACACACACACACACACACACACACACACACACACACACACACACACACAAACTAAATCCTCCAACAATTGCCGTTTCTTCCATCCTAAACACTTCCCCGCGCTCTCTGTCTCCCGCCTTTCTTCCCCTTTCTGTTTCTGCCGAGGCCTGATGAGACGCTTCCTCTCTCATTCAGGTCCCTCGCCGCCTCTCGTCCTCCGCCAGCGTCTCAGGCAGCGCTTGAATGTGAGCGACGTTTTTGCGCCTCTGACATCACACGCCCTCTTTACCTCTCACTCACCGTGCAGCTCTTTTGATCATTTCAAAGCCAGGAGTGGGAGACAGGAGGGCTCCGACACCCCCACGGCGAAGCGAGGGCGCTTTGCTAAAGTCAATAGCGGCTAATGAGTTCTCCGATAAGCAAGAACCACAATGCAAATTGAAGAAAGCGCGATAAGGATTCTCGTGACATCTAAAAGCCGTGCAATGGTAATGAGCGACATGATGAAGCTGCATTGTTTGTGAGTGAAAAAAGGATCTTTTTTTTGGAGGGGTTTTGTCCTTTCTGCTGCTGCTAGGTACAGCAGGAAGGGTGGTGGGCTTGTTTTGTTAAGCTCCCAACTGCCTTCAGAGATCAAATCTTTTTTTTTATTTTTCCATCTTCTCCTATTATCTATTTTGCATAATCTTTTAGCTTTGCAAACATGTTGTATGATAACCATTATGGATAAGTGCTATTTTCCAACCACAGGTGTTAGGGAGCCTTTAAAAAAAAAAAAAAAAAAAAAAAAGTGATGAATTGCCGAGGCCAGGTGTTGTGCTGGTGGGGTGGAATTCCTCCGTCATTCATCATGACGGCTTTTGTCTCATACAGCTGACAGGCAGCAAATAAGGAGGCAAACCTACAAGCGTCGGTCCACCCAGCTTCGGCTTCAAACGCCGTGTCATGTTATGTTATTTTAAAGAGCTGTTTTAAAGAGCTGCTGGAAGTCCATTAGAAGTCAAAGGAAGCGCGCGGGAAGCTGAAGCGTGTGCCAATTAACGCACACTGTGTGACCTCCAGTTCTTGCTTTTATTTTCCACTTTAAAAAAAAAACGTTTTAAGGTTTTCATAAACACGCTGAGCAGAGCAAAAATAGATTGGGATATTTTTACGGAGAAGCAAAATGTGGTCATACAAAGTGTCTATAAGGTGGCATTGCTTTCTTTTGTCAAACTCTGACCCATTAATTGTGCCGTCATTATGAATTTGAATCTTCATAAAGAATCCGAGGTCCATTTTTTTAACTGCCTCGCCATAAGCTTTGCATATAAACTCTGTTAGGCTCTCGACTTAACAATCACCGTGGCCTTTTTCAAGTCACGCTATGAAGGAGATGTGATTGTGTTCTCGTTGGGTGTGAAATACAGATGCAGACAAATGATTGGCACCCTTGGTAAAAGTGTAAAATCAGTATTAAATAAATTGATGAAATTGCAGATCCTCACACTGAAAGAAATCCTACCTTTAATTGGAGTAGTGTGTATGTGAAGTTCGCAGGAACTTTAACTAGAGATGGGTGATTTGATTGAATGAGTAAGATTTTTTGCACACAAGGATGAATATGGGGGAAAATCACTGTGTACATTCCCACTGTGAAGTATGGTGGAGGATCTGTTATGAATTTGATAAAGTACAACATTTATTCTCAACAAGGGAAAAGTGTTCTTATATTAAGGGTTGGATATTTCTGGGATTCACCTACTGTTGTAAAAGCTGAATTAATTTTTTTATACATTTTAACATATCTCGTTAACACAGTTGTCCCTGAAGCCAAACGAAAGGCTTTCAGTAAACTATAAAAGTACAAGGTTTTAGGTCTTATGCTCTTCTCACCATTGGATAAGGTTAACATGAGCCAGCGTTTCATTAGTTTCTTCTCTTCTAGTCCTTTCTATTCAACAATGTGCTGCTGAACAACTGGTTTGAGGTCAGCAGTACTTTAGGTTACAACCATAAGAAACTCAACCCTTTAGCTTGTTTTTTTTTTTTATATAACTGTACTTCATGTACATGATTAATAAGGAACCAATTTTATCAGAAATTAGGGATAGGCCCAAACATTTCAAATATGGTTACATGATGACAATAAAGGCTTTTGATTCTTGAAATAATATTGTCACAGTATGGAAAACCTAAAGAAGCATTGTGTAAGTTGCAGGATTTTGTGCCCCCTCTGGCAGCAAGTTGAAATGACACCCGTGTTGTGCATGGGCGAAAACGAAAAGCATCTGCCGCTGCGACTGCACAGGTCTTTTGTTTAGAGGCGTCATGTCTTCTGAGGTAAGAAAGCTATAAATATTTAGGTTAGCCCGTGTTCTCTTACTAATGCATCGATTACGGCGGAGAGCCCAAAGCACTCTCTCATGAACTGAATATCCAGCCTATAGAGGCAACTGTGGTAAATACAGGATAACTCATTTTATATGCTGGGCAGTGGTAGGGCATGTATGACAAATAAAAATAATAAATAAATAATAACTTCAAAACTTGCACAATGCACCTTTAAGTATAACACTGCAGTTTTACACTGCACACACATTTAAAAAAATGAAATGAAAAATGAAAAACATTTGTAACAGAAAGGTATAATCAAGCTTACTAGTGCAAAAATATTGTAACATATTGATTATCCCAATGATAATAATAAAGTACATTATAAATTCAGATCATTTGAACAGAATCGGCATCAAAATACTTTTTCAGACCCATGTCGCCATCACGTCAGAAAATTGCAGTAATTTCAAGCATAATAGTTTCTCTGGTCCTATTTACGAGCAATATGTTTCTACAAACATTTCTGAAAGAAATGGATCCCTATCTGGATCTGAGTGAATTCCAGAAAGATAACAAGATGGGAGTAGCAGCTTAGTGGTTAGAGCAGGCCACATGTGTCCTGTTTAGTTTACAGGTTGGGTGCCCGAGCCCCAGAATGCTCCCTGGGAGCTACAGTGGCTGCCCACTGCTCCCCAAAAGGGATGCGTTGAATGCAGAGGACACATTTCATTGGAATATACAAAGTTGTAATGACAAATAAAGATGATTATAAAATTAACTAAAATGCCACTCATGCAATAAGTTGAGTTAAGGAATTTCCTCACTATGAATACGTCATAGTCAACTTTCATCTTTTTACTACATAACCACAAAGCTCCCAACTTTATGTGATCTTCAGATTAGCTCTACAACATAAGGTTAAGAGCTTCACAGAGTTTCTATCGCTGTGTAGCTGCATCCAAGCCTGACATCACCAGGTGAAATGCAAAGTGTTAAATGCGGTGGTGTGAAACACAAATCATACTTCTTTGTCTGCAATGACAACTTCACTGGTCCTGACCTCAACCTGATAAAACTTCTTAGGGAGGAATTAGAGCAAAGGCTTCAAGCCAGGCCTTCTTGTCCAACCTCAGTGTCTGACCTCAGAAATGCGTTTCTGGAAGAATGGCCAAAATTTCCCATTTATCAACCCCTAACCCTTGTGGAAAGCCTTCCCAGAAGAGTTAAGGCTGCCTCGGTTGCAAAGGTTGGGCCAACGTCATATAGGTTAAGAAAAGGGTGTCAGTCCAGTTAATATGTGTAGGGAAGTGAATACTTTTAGCAATCAAGTTTAACAGAAGTGGTAAAAGCCTTGGCTGTTGAGATGTAACTAAAACAATAAAACACATTTTCTCCAGGAGATGTATCTGTTTGATATGATGAAGATGATATTTTTTTCTTACTAAAGGAAGACATCATGGGGGCTCTTCATTCTAGGGCTTTTAGCAGTGGGCCAATAACACAACAACACGCAAACAGACGTGTCAGTATTCCTGATCTTATACTTAACAGCCTAGCTGTTTCCATGCTTACAATAAAAAAAATACAATTGGTTCAAAGACACGTGTGTTTGCCTCTGTGCATTTAGTTAAAAGTAAATATGTGCAAGTAAAACGCAGGGCATGTTTAAATTTAGCAGATACAATCTGTTTAAAAAGTCGGATTTACAGACAGACTAATTTTGACAGATGCTTTTTTTTTTCCTTGAGTTGAAAAGTGCTTTCAAGTTAATTCAACTACATCTCGCATACTCATCAGCCACAACACTCTTCTCTTTCACCACTCCATTGTTAAACCCTTTCTTTGTGCAAGTTTACTTGAAAGCTCGCTTTTCTACAGACGGAAAAAGGAATACATTTGTATTTCAAAACGGTTTGCATTGACCGTGCAGTCAGGCTTCAGTTCGATGAAATGTCAAGGTGTCGTCCTCTTACCTGCAGCTGTAGCGGGCTGAGTCCAGACGCCGCTGCGGCTGCCATTGTTGAGGGAATGAACTGCATTGGGTAATTCTCGCCTGGTGAACAATCAGAAACAATGCATATTACAGGAAGGGTGGAGGGAGTTCAGCACAAGAACAAACCTGCTCTTTACCTTCAGCCTGTCTCTTTTTCTCCTTCCCTTTCCTCCGCTCATGTTTTTATACATAACCACGAAGGGTCAGGAACGCTTTATTCAGAGGTTAATAAGACTCACTGTCTGCACACATAAGTGCTTGAGACCAGGCTGAGCAAGGCTCGCTCAAAGGGATGCACTCACCAGCTCATAAGCCAGTGCCATGTATAACCCCTACTGTTTGTCCTTAAAAGGCTTTCCATGTCCAGGTCTTTGTTGAAAACAGATCGAAGCGAAAAGAGAGTGCACAATGACGGCTTTTTAACTCCTTTCTTTTGCTTTTTCCTTCTGTTTGCAGCCTTGTGGGAGCGTGTGCCCGCCAAGTAGAACTAAACGATCTGGTTCTGTTTGAACCGCGGAGGCTCGGTGCAAAACCTGTGTCGGGCGAGCACCTGGAGGAATGCACGGGAAGAGAGGAATGCGAAGGACGGGGAAGACGAAAAGAAAGCAGGTGGTGCGTGGCATTCTGCGAAAAACAATACCGCACACCGTGCGTGACTTTGTGCAAAGGTGTGGCCAAAAAGATGCTGTTGAGGAAAAATGGGAACTGCTGAAACATGCTACATGGGTTTCTTTTGAGGAGTAGTTCTCGTTTACATTGGTCAACATGCACCACAGCTAAATTCTGTGCACAGTGTCTTCCAAAGGTATTCACATCTTTTGAACTTCTACACATTTTTTCGAGTTACCCCACAAAATCTAATGTAATTTAGTAGGATTTTATTTCACAAAGCAAAGTGAAGCATAATTTTGAAGTGGAACAAAACTTGTATAGTTGTCAAACCTTTTCAGAATGAAGCTCTGAAAAGTATGCAACCCCTCTGAGCCAAAACTTTGTAGAGCCGCCTTTCGCTGCAGTCACAGCTGACGGTGTTTTAGCATTCGTCTGAAGTTTCAGTCCTCTCACAGTCAGACTGGATGGAGAGCATCCGTGAACATACCTGTTTAAATCTGGCCACCGATTCTTAATTGGATTTAGATCTGGACTTTGACTAGGACATTATTGTAGCTCCTGCATGTTTATATGTAGAGTTGTGTTGCGTGAAGGTGCAACCACTCCTGTCATGAGTCTATCATATCTCTTATGGGGTTTCTTTTAGAGTTAGCCATAATAACAGTATCTATCTTCTCCTTAACTGTAACCAGTTCCTTGTGCTTGCTATAGAAAAGCATCGCCGCAGCATGATGCTGCCATCACCATGTATCATTGGTTTAGTAGTTGTGTTGTTAACAGATTGCCTCACTTAAGCTGTGAACCTCTGCAGTTACACCAGAGTTTTCATGCCCTGCTGGCTTGATCTTTGAGTAACGCTCTCCTTGCCTGGCATGTCAGTTTAGATGGACAGCCATGTCTCGGTAGGTTTTCAGCTCTGTCATACCCTTTCTGTTTTTATAAGATGATTGAACTGCATTGTTTGAGTTGCTCAAAGCTTGGGATATTGACTTGTAACCAAACCCTGCAGTGAACTGTTCCAACATCTCCATCCGTGACCCGTCTGCTTTGTGTCTTGGGCTTAATGATGCTGTTTGTTCACTAATGTTCTCAAAACAAACCTCTGAGACATTCAACAAGGACAGTTATAGTAAAATGAAATTACACACATGTGGGCTCTGTTGGGCGGGCTAGCAGATCCCTTTTAAATGCCATTGGTTGCACCTGATCTAGATTCAGGGTAGCAGAGTAAAGAGGGCTGCATAAAAAAAGTTAGCCACAGTTTTTACTATTTTTATTTGCAAAGAATTTTAAAAACATTGTGTGTAAATTTCTGTTCTGTCCGTCGCATAACATCCAAATAAGAAACACTGAAGTTTGTGGTTGTTGCGTATAACCTGAAAAGGTGCACGAATACCTTAGCAAGGAACTGTGTGTGTATGCACGTGCAAATGTGTAGCAGTGAGAAATGTGCGAAATGCCATGCTGCAGGTGTGCAGTGCGTCTGACATGGTCTGCGGACGCCACAGAAAGAGATGTTCCAGACCGCTCTGTGTCCAAACGCATTGATCCTGAAGTGAATAACCGTGGCTTGTAAATCTCTCCACTCATTTCCAGAACATTCCTCACCTGACACACCTCATTACTATTGGCTGGAGTCCGAGTGCTTTTCTCTCTGTGTGTGTGTGTGTGTGTGTGTGTGTGTGTGTGTGTGTGTGTGTGTGTGGGTGTGTGTGCGGTGGCGGGTGTAAATATACCGGGTTTGTAGGACATGCCGGGCGGGAAGAGGAAGCCTTGTTGTGCGGCGGCAGCGGCAGCCAGAGAGCGCTGGTCGTGTGGGAACAGGGGGATCATCAGAGGAGGCATGTGGCCCTGGACCTGAGGGCGAGCCGGACCAAGAGGGAGAGGTGGAGGTGAAATCATTTAACGTCACTGAAAACACCTTGACTGACACATTCCACGCAGCCAAGCTTTCATGATAAATGCAATTTGTAAAAAAAATAAAATAAAAAAAACGTACTGTCTCAAAATGTAAATTTTAATGATTTATAGATTTTCCCTTGTTTGCAACTTCATTGTACTCCACACTTTTCAGATAGTAATCAAGCATTTTTAGAGCCTCCATGTTATTTGAGTTAACTTGGTTACTATGCTTTATCTTTATGAAGCACTTTGTGACATTTATTTTGAAAGGTTTTGAGGGCCCTGAAGGAAAGACTAAATACATACTTGTACTTTGTGCCTAATAAATACTTTTATTGCTGGCTTTGTATTGTACATATAACTGATTTGCTTTGCATATGTGTTTTTGCACTTTTAATTTTGTAAAAGATATGTTTTCTGCTTAACACGCAAAAAAGCCAGCATTCTCAATTAGAGAGTAAGGAGAAAGAAGATAATGGAGGTCAACTAAAAAGTAAAATGTCAAGTCTCAGCGTAAAAACGAGGGAAGAAAAGGACAAAAAGCCCAAATGCAGCAAAAAAAAAATTCAATTAAAGGAAAAATAATTAAAGACAAAAAGACATCAAGATGGGAAATTAATCTAAAAACCTAATCAAACAGAAAAACAGAGGTATTGAAATAAAGAAAACCAATCAAGAGGACGTCATAGAATATGTAGGATAATTTAGATTTTAAAAGCTGAATAAAGATTGAAGAGAAATAAACTAAACAACAAATTATGACACAGATTCTTCAGGCACAAGTGTAAAAGTGTTGCACTAAATGCCTTCACTACAACACCGAGGCTAAAAGCTGCCTTTCATGTCGGCTTGAAAGACCTTTAAAGACTGCTTGTTTGACTGAGTTACTGCGCTGACGGCTCCAATTGAAGGCAGCATATCAAAGATGACCCTGCGGCGATATATTAGGGTTGACAGTGTTAAACCAACAGACTGTACTTTCCCTTCCATCTCTTGCCCTTTATCTCATCCCTTTCTCTTTTCATTAGTTTTTGTCCGACTTGTGAAAAAGAACGCCTTTTACATGCCGCCGTTTTTCTTCTCCTTCACTGTTGTTCTCATCATTCTCACACTTGTTTTTGGCCTTCTCGGTTGTAAAATCTTTTTCTGAAAGATGAGGAACCTTCACAGATCTGCAAATGAAACGCTAATTGGGAATGCTTAGGAAATGTGAGTTGAGGAGGATATTAATATTGATTGATATCCATATGCAGGTGATAAATATGTCATAACAGAGAAGTTTGAATTAAACAAAACTTCTACCATGTCTTTTTATAAGCATAATATGTGACATTGATTAGTAGGAACATGCACATTTATAAATGGGTTGGACCGTTATCAAAGATGGAATAAAAAGAAACCTTTATGGGACCATCACTTGCATTAAATTTCAAGTTCTTTCTCTGGGAATGTTTTTTTTTTAATTCTCCTCCTAATTGTTTTAAGCTGATAATGTGCATTGGTAAAAGGAGGAGCACTAAGATGAAATTGACTTGAGTTCTCAGCCCTCCATGGAAAACATCTATGCTGTACTTTTATTAAAGAGAAGATGCAAACAGAATGACCTACTCCGGGTAAGATATTGGCTGTTCAAAACCTCTTATCAGAACTCCACTTCAAAAACATCTGAACAATCCCTTTAAAAGATCCAGGGGTGGGCACACCAAGCTGGGCTGATAAACAGTGCCACAACTATTGGCTTGGAGAAGTATGAGCCTATGTGTGTTCATTTCATTTCTTTCTATGAGACAATTAATTAATACAGTTAAATCCCACATTCGAAGTAAATAGCTAGATTAGATAAGATTACAAAGTAAAAAGACAAATGTTTAGAAGAGGCTGCCGTTTCACCCTCAATTTCACCCGAATTGAGTCTGGATGTACCCTGAGCTTATCAAAACGTTATTAGTATTTATTTAGCAGTTTTTCTGTGGCCTATTTTTTTTTCTCGGCTTTCATTCCATTCATCTCCTTTATTAAAACACACCACTGACCCATTGGTGCAGTTCATAATAAGCTGTCAGAAGTTTGCAATCGCCGCGTCTGTGCTGTGCAGCAGGGTTACGCTGCTGAATAACTGAAATAAGATGACTGTCCTCTGGGATGTTTATGCGTGCAGCAGGGAGTTGAAGGATAAGCAGCAGGGAGGTTTAAACAGCATGACTAAACAGAGACATACAGAGGATGAACAGGATCCTTTTTGACTGGGTTGTGCCTTCTGAAGCACCAGAATTATAATTTGATTAATAATCAGATCAACTGGAAAGTAATTGACCACAGCTTTGACATTGAATGAATAATGCAAACGTTTAAAAATGCAAAAAAATATATGTCCTTTTGATCTGTGAGCTAAGCACAAGCCCCATAATTATAGATGAAGACTAATTTGTTGACACTTCTGGTAAATATGTGCAAAGAAATGTTTTAAATACGTGCATCTTTTATCGCAGCTACACAATCTTGCACTGGAAAATACAGAAGGAATACAGCTTTTTAAGAATACAGAATGCAGCTTTTTAAAGACATATATGCCTGGTATCAATGATATGCTAAGCCTGACATATAAGTGTAACAGAGAGTTATAATTTACTGATGAGAAGGTCACAAAGCTCCGATCAACTTAAGAAAACTACACCAAAAACTAAAAAGAAAGTTTTTCTCCATGAAATAGAGATACTCAAATAAAAAGGTTGGATTTTTTTCCTAAAATTTTCAGTGAGAAATGATGCTACTGCAACCAACTATTTTTTTTATTGTAAGGCATTTTACAAAATTTTACCAGGTGTGCCAGCAGAACTGCTGGTCTGTTCGGTAATATCGCATTTAGGAGGCCGGTTTTGAAATCGGATTCTCGTTCATTTTGCTCTACATCATCAGGTTTGTGAAAAACATACCCTGTTATCTTACCTCCAAACACATTTTTTTTTCTGTCCAAAAAAACATTTGCACAAATTATCCACAAAGATTTTGTTTCAATTATGAATGTAAAAAACACGTGTTTAGCAACACAATCAATCAGAACCCATCTACTGTAAGTTTGCTACTCCAACTCTTTGCTGCTTTCTTTAAGATATTAAGCAACAGTTAAAGATTTTCAACGCGACTTGGTGTCCATGAGTGTATCGGCTGACCGGCTCTCTTGACGGAGTCGTTCAGATCCCCCTAAAAAAAAGATCAATATCGTCTGAGGCCCGCAAGCATTCACACTGGTAGCAGATGCCCTTTTGGGGCAATGCTATACAGACATACGCGCCCGTAAAGATAAGTAGTCCAGCGTCTTGTGATATGTAGGGCCGAGGACGAAAAACGAGTCTGTGTCCAAATGGCTAAAATCACCAGAAATAGAGAAGTGTGTGTGTGTGTGTCTGTGTGTGTGTGTGTGTGTGTGTGGGGGGGGGTTATGGAGTAGGACAAAATGCTCCCATTCATTGTGCTCCTCTGGGAACACTGGGACTGACTGGGGCAGCTTCTGCAGCGCAAACACACAAAGATCTCCTTTTACTGAGGGGATGGATGGGGGTGCTACTGGATGAATGGATGGGGAAGGTGGGGCAGTGGTGGGCCCCCCTCTGCTCAGCCCCTAAGAAAACACAGAGTCCCCGTCCTCTAACTGCCCACTAGACATACACTGACATACACACCTAAGCAGCGTGGAGCATGTGTACACACTCAGAATTAATGGTGCTGTTGTTCGAGGGTGGCGGGGTTAGGGGGAGGTGGGGGGGGGGGGCAAAAAGCATGTATGTGCTACGTCTCCATGTAGACGTGATTAAGAAGGAGCGAGGAGAAACAAAAATATGGTGTTGTCTAGCTAGCAGGTACGCACATGTGCAACTGTGCGAGTTTGACACTTGACTTGGTGCAAAGCTCAGACTGAAGCTAGACTATGTAAATCTGCGGAGAAATTGTCGGCAATTTGAAAAGGAGATTGACAGGTGGGTCCCCTGGGGAATGGAGCGAGACAATATAACGGTTTTATACGTTAAACACCATAAAAATCCGATTGTTTCCAGAGCTTTGCGTTTTGTGGGACATGTTTGTGATTTTACCAAGCTTTGGGCTAACAGAACACTGACCTGTGTGCAGTAGGTATAGATCATTCTCAGTAGTACCACCTACATTCAGTACAGGAAAGATCTCATATCACCATGGACATGTATAAAAGCAAGTAAAATCTCAGTGGGTAGAACTATTCTCTGAACCATTTTCACTTAATTTTGTCATTTAAAATTAATCAAACTGAAAATCTTCCCACCCATGGGATGCAATGCTATATCACCAGACATCCCACTGACACTTTTAAAAGAGTCCATTGTTAAATTTGAGGTGTTTTCTTAGCCAAACGACATCAACATTACCATGCTAAAGATACGCAGGGTTTGGCTGCCAGCTGAACCAGTGATGATGGCCAGTTCACCAGGCTATTTTCCAAACCACTTTGAGACTTGGAAAAGCGTCACAATGTGCTTTCTCTTATGCCCATCCACCAACAACAGTTTACTCCACTCTTTAAGTATTTTTAGCAGAGTGACGGGTGGACAGATACAGCTGACAGCGACAACAAGCTAACTCTGGTTTAGTAAGATGGACAATGCGGCTAAGAAAGCCATTATAAACATAACCACGGTCTAGTAAAAGTGTAGCTAGTTAATATCTGTCTACACTTGAGACTAGAACATTTTCAGTTTTAGTTGTTTAATATGTTTTTAACACTCTAGAAATGTACTTATATTGCTAGAAACTCATGCCAATACGGGATCTTTCTACAAGAGGTTAGCATATTTAGATATTTAAGGAACCATAATCAGAAATATTGTTTGACGTATATGGACATAACGCTTAAGAAGTTGCACTAATCCTGATCAAATGTGTACCCAATTTGTGTGTTGCTTAAAAAAGGTTTTTCAGTTTTAGCCAACACTGTCTTTATGTCTTTTAGCAGGACTGCTTTGACAAAAACGGTTGTTTTGTTCTGTCGATGGGACCAATCCCTGCTTCGCTCAGTCAATGACTTTGACTGGGTTTTGTGTTTTGACTTGTTTTTGCAGATCTAACATGTTAAAACACTAAGGCAGATGAAGGGAGGCCAGAAACTTGTTCTGCAAGGTAAAATTATTGTTTTTGTCAAAGGTATCTGGTGGCATGGAGGAAAGGAAAACAACAGAAAGTCTCCAGCTGAAAAGAACAGAATAAGTACAAAAGCTTGAGCTTTACATTGGTTTCAATTGTATTTTTGGGCTTATTGAGGCTAAAGTTTCCACAACTGTATTATTTCACCTGAGGAGGCTTCCTTGTTTTCACTTCGTTGCCAATTACTACCCTCATTTCAGACCCCAAGTATGGGGGTATGAAAATATTTATATTTGGACATGGGCTACACAGTTGGTAGCACTGTTGCCTTGCAGCAAGAAGGTCCTGGATTCAAATCCTGCCGTGGGGTCTTTCTGTTTGGCGTATGCCTGTTCTTCCTGTGCATGCACCAGGTCTCTCCAGGTACCCTGGCTCCTCTCACCATTCAAAAACATGACCGGTAGGTAAATTGGTCTCTCCAAATTGCCCTTAGGTGTTTGTCTCTATGTTGCCCATGTGATGACGACCTGTCCCCGTGCCCAGGCCCCCCTTCAATGCTTAAGTGAGAGTGATGAGCACCATGGAGCAATTGGAAGAGTTTTCTGAGGCCTAAAAAATTGTTTTAACACATTGTTATACAGAAAATAGTCTACAAGAGGAAGACATCAAAACAGCAGCTAACTTGTCTACGGCCCATCCTCCAAAACGTCCTCCAAACAAGTACACCCGTAGAGCAGGATGCAAGATGCTGAAAGAAGTTTCAAAAAGCCCTAAAATGTCATCATGGAACCAACAGCAGAGTCTTGCTAATGTTTATTTAAAATTGCAATTTAATCAGAAAGAGACTGCACAGGTTTAACTTCCATGAGAAGTTTGCAAAGAGCACCAGTTGAACACAAAGGGAAAGCTAAAGTTTGCCGGTGAGAATCTTCTTTTGACAGATGAGACTAAAACCATCACTAAAGGTTAAAGCTTAAACACTATCTTAACTATCTCACTAAAGTCATTTCAGCCAAAGGGGACAACACTAGGTACTAGCTACTACGAACCTTTTCCTCAGCATGATAACACATGTTTCATCATAACTATTGTGTTATTAATAAACAAGGTTTTGTAGTTTAACTGGAGTCAGATCGATTTCTTTTTCAAAAAAGAAATACAAAGCAAGTTTAAACATCCATATGTAATCGTTTGCTAATAAAGTACTGAACGTTTAATGGGGTGTCTTCCATTTCTTCCCCTTGAATATACCATTTCATACTCATCAACTTAAACTTAGTGCATATGTTTATTTCTATTTGGCAGATTTACTGTATTATGAAGATAACGGTCACAACTAAGCTTAAATCTGACATATAATTTGATCTGCTTATATGTTATTTACTAAAGTTTATGTTCACTGATAAGGGCCACGCACTACCAAAAGAGAGAAATGGCACCAGACAGACAGCACCTTATTGTGATTTTGTTTTCTATTGCACTAAGTTTAATAAACGCACAACACACACACGCACGCACACATACACACACGCACCCACCCTCGTTAATAGTGAGGACCGTGCTTTGACTTCCATCCATCTACAAGCCTTTCTATGGCCTCACCCTAACCTTCACCGGTTCTTACTGTACCCTAAACCCAACCTAAGCCTAATTGACACCTTAGTCCTAAACCTAACCCCTAGCCCTGAAAAAAGTGAGGACCTTTTTCATTCTTCACTTTACATAAAAGTCCTGGCTTTACTAATAAAATGAGATGAAAAAACATTTTCTCACTCAGCTGCAAGTACAAAAACACACACACACATATTTTCTACAAGGTAAAAAGTAGTTTTTGTCAAAGGTATCTGGTGGCATGGAGGAAAAGAAAGCAACAATTATCAATATGGGCTTTCCAGTTGTTCTGTCTGCAAGCTGTGTGTGCTGACTTAGAAGCTGCCTATCCATCTAACAGCCTCTTAGCTCCTCAAGAGTTCTCGTCCACGTTTCTGAGTGGATTGCTGTGCTTGTGCTTGTCTGGTACCCTGACGGGAGAAGCGCTTTTGGCTCTGATTCAGACAGTAAAAACAGCTGAATTACAGAGGGCAATAAGCTATCAGGACTAATAAAATAACTAATCATTTAGTCCTCATTTGACTTGTTTAATGTTTAGTACACAGAGTATCAGTCGTTTTTGATCAATTGCTATGTCACCAGTCAAACAGGAAGGGTCAGAATATTACAGGACACAACAAGAAAAAAAAAAAAAAAAACAGGAGAAGAGAATCCAAAGTCAGAAAAGACGGAGGAGGGCGGGTAAAGGAGGAGACAGAGGAGTTATAAATGAAGTACAGAGAGGAGGAGGAGGAGTGCGGCTTTGCAGTCATTAATTAGCCCGTTAGCTAGGGCCCAGGCGGTGTGGTTAGGGCCTGCGTCTTTGTGGGCCTGAAGGAAATGGGCCACATATGAGAGCCATTATAGAAACTGACTTAACAAAGACACATGCCTGTCAGCCACCAGGCTGGGCTGGGCCACTGCTTATATGGCACACAAAGGGCCCGCCACCGCTGCAAGCATGTGTGCATGTTGTTTGTGTCAGGGCAAGGCATGAACTGTCCATATGTAAGTGATTATGCATTAACGCCAACTGTCTCTTCATTGTGTGGCATAAGAACAAATACACATGGGAAGCAGTATTTATCTATATGCATTTCATACAGCGATGTAAAAAATATTCACCCCTGACAGATTTCTTCTAGTTTTTTATGTTTTGTTTGTTTTTCTCAGGTCATCAGACTAATTTTAATGCTAGACAAAGACAACCTGAGTGAAAACAAAAGTGCACCTGATCTCAGGCTTGGAAACTGATGGCTGGACGTTTTCAGGTGCAGAATCAGCAAAGCAGCTTCCGACAAGCACGCTACCACCTTCATCTTTGGCTGTTTGTGATCTTTTTTCTAAAAGGGTATTTTTAGTTTAAGACTAGATGTAACGAGGCGCACACTTCATGAAATGTTTTACTTTTGCATCGTGAGTCCACAGAATATTTTGCCAAACGTCACGACGCTGAGCTTAACTGAAACAAGTGAGGGCTGCGGTTCTTCAGATGTTGGGTTGGGATCTGTTGTGACTTGCTAGGCGAGTCGTAATGTGCTCCTGTAGTGACTGACCACTCCTGGGAAGGTCAACTATTGTTCCATGTTTTCTCAATTTGTGGATAATGGCTCTCGCTGTGGCTGGATAGAGTCCTAAAACCTTAGAAATGGCTTTTAAAGGGATTTTTTTTTGTCAGACTGATAGATGACTCTATTTCTCATCTTTTTTAGATCTCTTTTAATCAGGGGATACAGTGTTGGTTCTTGAGGCCTTTTAGCCCACCTCATATTGTCAGAACGGTCCCTTTTTTAACATCTTTTTAGTTCAAGAGGTCTGGTAGGAATCCAGCCTAGATGTGGTTTTGGAATTTTTTTTTGTTTTACCCTTATCAAGCTAAATAATTAGAAAAGTACTTCTTTTTTTATACAGATTGTATCTTTATCTTATTTGAAATATCGTTCGATGATGTGAAACATTTAGGTGTTCTAACAAAGCAAAACCAGAAGAAATCTATAAGGGGGGCAAACACTTCAGAACACTGCATTTGACTTTACGGTGCGCACCGCTTCACTCCTTTGTGTGTTCTTGTTGGTAAGTATATCTATGAGGCCTTCGGAAGCATTTCTTTAACCCTTGTACGTCTCCTGCTGGCTCTTCGAACCATTTAAAACCACATGACAGGAAACCGAGGACGCTTTGAACTCCGCTCCCCCAACACGGTGGCTGACAAACACATTCACACCATCCAGAGACCGGAGCAGGAAAAGAGGGACGCAGACATAAAAAAAAAAATAATAATACCCTCCAGCTGAGTCTTTGTTGTTAAAAGCCAGAGAGCCTTCCTGATACGTCAGTTCTGATTTATAAAATATTAAATTCACAATAAGGAAAAGCTGGAGTTGGGTTAATTTTATTATGCAGGAAAAATTCATAGAACCGTTGAACTTTTCTGCCGACAACTATGTTTTGACTTGTTATTTGTACCATCTGGACAAAATTTCGTTTCTCAAATTGAGATGTGAAGAACTGGCACACTGAGGCCTATTCTTCTCAGCTGAAACAGTAGCATTCGGTCAGCTCCTCTGAGTATTGGCCTGAGTGAAGCTCAGGTCTGGAACTGATAAGTGGAAACAGACCGCTGCAGCGCTGCCTGTGTGTTTAAGGTCAATACACATCCGACACAGCGTAAACAGCCCGTACCCCAGCGACTAAACCCTGGAGCTTAGCCAGAATAATTCTACACCTCCGTACAGTAGAGCCACCATATGCTTCTTGCTAAGTTGGGCTTGCTTGCCAAGAAGTGTGCTATTGTTCTTTAAATAAATGACAAAAAGTTGCTGTAACCTCGCTGGGAGCATTTAATGTTCAGCAGCTTTTAAAACGAAAAACAAATGCTTTCTTCTGGGGTTCTGTTTTCACTGCTTCGAATTTTTCTTCAGAGAGAACGCTGGGACTGAACTGAAAGAAACGTAAAAGCGTGAAACAAGAGTAACACCGGGTCGCTTTTAACAGCTGATGCTCCTGAAGCTCTATACGATAACAAGCTGCTCTGGAGAGCTATTTTTTGCACATCCCTTCATCCTCAAAACCAAACATGACATAGTATCCACTGCTTCACAGCGTGGAAGAGGATCCGAGCGGGAGCCGGTTTTTATGGACTTGTTCTCCCCTGGGGCTGAGAATCTTAACGAAGTCCGATCCGAGCTTTATTAAGATCTAAAGGGGGGGTCTCGCAATAAAAAAAAAAAAGAAAAAAAAAAAGCTAGAGCGGGGAGAAAACAACCCCTCATTAACTCTATCACACCTCTAGAGCGCACGGAGATCCAAAGCTGGGAGATGACAGCGGGTGGGGGGTAAAAGTGGATACTTGGCTGAAATGATCACAGCGCTAAGTGCATTCAGATTGGCTCAAAAGCTGATTTGATTTAGCAATAGTCCAAGCACAAAAACTGTATAAATAAACTGAACCAAATTCCCATGTGGCTATTAGCCACAGTGTGCAAAGTTGACAGTATTTAATTCACAGCTGGTGGTTTCTAGCCAGGTCTGCATGCGCATCAGGCGGCAAAATAAAAAAGACGTGCCTTTGAAACGTGTAAAAAGGTAAAAAAAATAAAAATAAAGGCAAATATACAGTAAAGAAGATTAATGAAAGGATAAGCGGTATGAATAAAGATGAAATTTGATCAGAAAGGAGGGGGGGTGGTGAATGGACATGTTAGGGGAGAAAAGAGGAAGGCAGGAGCATTGGGAGTTCTGGAATATTGATCATGGAGCAATCAATGCAAATGACCCAGGCATAACGAGTGCAATTACCGGTTCACCATTGTGTCGTACTGTGTGTATTTCTGTACATACCTAGAATTCTAAAGGCCATGAGCCATTGTTTTTTTGTCATGTTTTTTTGTTCCCTTGTTTTTCTAATCACACACGACACACAGTTGGATCTAGTGGAAAGTTGTTTAATTTTTAAGGCTAGACGGCCAAGGCTGGGACGAGTTTCTTAAGCTCTGTAACCCATCTTCTTTCTTGTTCTTTCACTCAAAGTGGCAAGAACAAAGTTCTTTCTGGACAACAAGAGGTTCCTTTGATCCCTCCCACTGCTACATTTGTCAGTGCAGTAACCATATCCACTTAAAGTTTCTGACAAAATTTTGGACAATATTTTTTGGACACTACATAAGGAAAAGGTTCTGCTGACAATATATGTCAAAGCTGCAGCAACTCCCTAACCCAGGCTGCAGAAACAGAATGATGTAATTTTGTTCTTTCAGCCATGAGACCGAGGACAAATTTATCTGCTCTTGTAGAGTGAGGATAGGCCTCAAGCTTTTGGCCTGAGCTACACTACTCTGGATATTTTCTTTCCTCTGGTTTTAAAAACAAACTATCAGCATTGTTAGTTAGATTCCAATAAAAAAAACACTCTGCCAGCAGGTGGCAATAATGTTAACTCTAACTCCACCAAAACCTTTTGATGAACTTCCAATAAAGGCAGAATTGGCACGGGAAAAGTGGGTCTATATATAATTGTTTGCCGTAATTTCAAATATCTGGTCCAAACATCAAAGACTGTTTTTTTTTTTTTAAAGCAGTTGTTGGTGAGGGGTCCAAAATGAGCAGAAAATCTCAGTTGCTCTAAATATGTGTGTTAGTGTGGACAGCTACAAAGGGATGGACCAAATCAAATCAAATTAAAATAAAAAAGCAAGCAAGAGTGGGAGATTTCAGCTGGGTTTTTTTTTTTTTTTCATTGACAAAGACAGTTGGTGTATGTGGGTGCAGAGTTTGGAAAATGTCTCTGCCAACTAACCTGAATCTGTTGCTGGAGAATGTTGATCTTGTGCTGCTGCTGCAAAAGCTGCTGCTGCTGTCTGGCAATCTGCGCACACAGAACAACAATAATAGAAGTGTCGATGTTGAAAACACCAGATGTGCATTTCTCGTCAGTAACATCGTTTTTCCATTCAGAAATTCATATCATCTGGGAAAACTAACTAAAACGTCACAATGTTTCTCATATAAAATACTATCTGCAAAGCAAAGAACTAGTCAGCATGTAGCATCGTCTAGAGAAGTACAACTAATTATTGTAAGCCCCAAATATGAAAATGGGCACTTGGGGCTTGATAACTTGTATCTGGGTTTGGGACAATTATTTAGCCGGTCTAGCCAAACACTCAGTGGTAGTGATAAAAAATCCCCGCTCCTCTTAAACCATTTTTGTATCAGCATTTGGGTCCTCAGTGGAAAGAAGAAATGGTGACAGCAATAGGAAGATAAAAACACTCTATAAGTAATGTGAGAACGCCGCAGCTGGCTAACTGTTAGTGATGCTAAAATTAGCATTTGTCTCATAACATAGCATAGCATCCTATTGGATTAAGGTTCTTCAAAACATAAGTTTGTGATTTTTGAAAACAGAAAGAAAGAAACCGAAATTCATAGTCTTCCCCAAAATGTTGCTAAAATTGAATGCTACCACCCAAACGTCAAAGTATTGTAGCTAAGGCTAAGACAGTAAAAGTACGCAAAATGTTTCTGTACTGAGGAAGTGAGAAAAGTAAAATAGGTACAAAATGTTATACCTGTTGCATGTCATATTTTTTTTTATCTTTAAGCTCTCCGACCATGTCAGGTTGACAATATGTTGCAGGTAAAAGTGGGGTTTGTGAACACGTCTCACAATTTGCAGTGAAGCTTTAAAACTGACATGTTTACAACACCTCGAAATCATTTGGACCCCTCTTCTATAACACTTATACACAAGCAGCCATCAACTTCATAAATGTGAGATTGTCTAATGTCAACGACTTTTCATCATGTTAAAAGGTTGAGTCTTATCTGGTGATGGCTCACAGGGACCTGCCAATTGTAAAAGCTTTAAAGGGGGAACTTGTTGTTAAACTACTTCCACCCATTCTGAGCAAAAGCAGCTGCTTTTTCTACTTTTTTCTTTTTCTTGAGGAATCGTTTAGTATATTTATTCCGAAACTTAATTACAGGTTTCTGAATGGGAGGCGGTGCCCCATTTGCACACATGTCATATTTCATTAAAAGCAGATTTTTCTGGGTTTGTCTGTAGGGCATTATCCTATCAAGTCTCAACAGCCAAATGACTGGCTGATATTGGAATCTGTCTTTCTTTTCACTCTCCACATCTCGCCTGCTCCTTTGTAAAGCCCTGAAAGGTGGTATGTGTTTTGATGGGAGGTGTGGACGTGTCCAAACAGAGCCTGTCGTATGCCAGCCCACAGTGACATGTCGACAAACAGCAAAAACAAAGAGCAGCGCACGTAAAACACCTATTTGCTTATGCTTGCTCTCTCTCCCCCTCTTTTAAACATTTTGCAGTTTTCGTCATTGACCTAAAAGCTCACACCTGCATTAATAAGCTACTGCAAAAAGTCCTAAAGACAACAAAAAAAGTGCTAAGGATGTGAATACAGGAATAAGAAGAATGCACTCTTAGGGTTGTTGGTGAATGCAAAAGGATATTGATGGACAAACTGAAGATTACCTAGGAATGGTTAGAAGTTTAGCAATAAACAAAATGTAATATTATATACTAACTTAATTATGTAAAGACATCAAACCATTTCTTCAATATGATCAATTTCACAGCTTTTTCTTTTTTTGGATAAATTGCTAATTATACATATGTACCAGTGACAGAATATAAAGCATAAATCCCTGTGATGAAAATAAAACTTAGGAAGAAGATGAATTAAAAGAAAACAAGTTTTGTCATTGGGGAGTCCCCACCTCAGGTAAATTCACTAAAGTTCTTGCATGCGATACAAAATAACAGCCTAGTGTATAACAAGTGGGACGAGATATATTTAGTCTTTCGACATTTGTAGTGTTATTAATTCAGTTATTTATTAATTAGTAGATGCCACCTCAACTGAATGCCGTTTAAAATAACTTTTGGTCCATTTCAGAACAAAATAAATGTTAAGCTCTCTGCCTATGCGGAAAGACACTTCCTACTTATCAAAATAAAACTGCTTCCTGCTCAGTTGATTCAAAAACGTTCTCTTTCAGTTACCCACTAAACTGCACCTTGCTCATTGTGTTGCAGTTTAAAGCATACCTTGTTCACAGTTGAGCCTTAATAAAGATTTTAAATGTAGAACCGTTAGAACATCTAATCCTAATAATTTAAAAATCCTCTTACAGTACTCAGAATGTAAATTAAACCTTCAAACTTTACATACAACAGTGTATAGGAAGAGAAAATACCTTATGGACACATGGACTAACACGTTAAAGTCATAACAAAGATTAAATACGAACCACAGTTACATTGTTTTAAGAAAAACAGAAAGAAGCCCATAACAGTTTTTTTGTCTGTTTAAATAAATGTTGAAAGAAAAAAATATAACTGCTCATAAATCTTAAAAGATCAAAGAGTAACTAATTTTTATTCCCTTTATTGTACGTTGAATAAGGTCTATGGGCAGACTCTAAAGGACTTAAATTCCTAACCTAGAGAGCTGAACAGTTATAGACAGATAAAAAGGAGAAATGTTTGTCTTCATCATTAAATACTTGAGACCTGACTTGGACTTGTAAACAAAAAACACTTGTGAACATCTTTGTGATTTATATGCCAGGCTCGGTTATGAACTTGCCGCCAGCTAATATTTACATATCTGGGAGAAAAATTTGTCCCCATGTGGCATTGTCTGCAGATTTTATGAATCCCCAATGTTAAATGCCTACAAATGTTTGATGTTGAACACCCCTGTGTAAAAAGTGGGAACTATATGGGTCCTTAATGGTCCTTAATATGTTGCACAATTTTAACTGATTTTTGGATACCCAGTTTATATTGAATGGGGCACCCAACTAATTTTGCTGATATGGCCTGTATTGGGCTGCACAGTGGCGCAGTGGTTAGCACTGTTGCCTTGCAGCAAGAAGGTCCTGGGTTCGAGTACACCCCTGGGTCTTTCTGCATGGAGTTTGCATGTTCTCCCTGTGCATGCGTGGGTTCTCTCCGGGTACTCCGGCTTCCTCCCACAGTCCAAAAACATGACTGTTAGGTTAATTGGCTTCTCCAAATTGTCCTTAGGTGTGAGTGTGTGAATGGTTGTTTGTCCTGTTTGTCTCTCTGTGTTGCCCTGCGACAGACTGGCGACCTGTCCAGGGTCTACCCTGCCTCTCGCCCAGTGAACGTTGGAGATAGGCACCAGCACCCCCCGCGACCCCATGAGGGATAAAGTGGTTTAGAAAATGGATGGATGGATGGATGGCCTGTATTTAGTCCACTCAAAAGGGTTCCAAACAACAAACCCATTGTGAGCCCAGGCACACCATCAGGGATATGGATGTATTTGGCTCTGGTGGTCTACAGTATAAATCATCTTTAGGTTTTTATCATCAACCTGGGTACATCTGAAATACATTTCTTTTTGAACAACGGTTGGTCTATTCCTGAAAAAATACAAGGTACTTTAAGAAAGTACTGTATTTGACCGCCTCTGAATGGAACTGGTTGAATTTATCAGTAGTGTCGTCTACAAGTACCTGTCAGGACCATTCCTACCTGCTCCTGCTGCTGCCTGGCCAACTCCATCTGTTGCCTCTGCTTCTCCAGTTGTGACGCTGCCATCTTTTTTTGCTCATCGTGGGCGGCCAGAAGCTGCTCCCTCAGACTGATCAGCTGACCAATCATGGTCGAAAGCTGGCGCTCCTTTTCCTCGAGCGATTCCGGCGTACCTGAGGAAATATTTGTAAAATTGATACACTCAACACATATAAACACAAGACTGAACGATGATTGTCCTGAGAATTAAAACTGCACAAATGAAGAAAACAAGTTTCCACACTCTTTAAGAGCAAGAGGCAGCTCAGATAGATAACAGTATAAAATTCCCAGATCAGAGCCAGGAGCACTTCGGGGCGTTTTATCTTTTCTACAAAATTTCATAATGGAAGCACACACTTAAATTCCAGCACAAATTCAAAACAACTTGTTTGGCCCCTTGAAAAGTGCTCATACCTCAATTCCCATAAATCTTTCGACTTGTTGTTACATCTCACTACTTATTATCTACTGTCTTGTTTCTACATGTTATCAGCCAGTGTCTGTTCACAAGAACAATAAAATTAAATTGAGTTAACCTTTTGAAAATATGTAGATGTTAACGACCTTTGTCAGGTTTACAATTTAGACATTCCTGAGAGGTTTGTGGGCCGACATCAGCAGCAACCCAAACTTATTCCACACACATAATATTTCACAGGGTAACAAAGACAAAAGGCAGACAATACTGCCAAGAGTTGCCTTTTGAGGAAAAAGGAACTGAAAGTTCCAGTAGAGCATGATGTCAATTTTATTTTTATACCCTTTTGTCTTTCACAATGCTTTAACTGACTTATTAACTCCAGTTCTGGTTATAGGAATCCCTTCATTTTTTAAAGGTTTTAATACAATAGGTATGCAAGTATTCTATCAACTAATAACACTCATCAGCTAAGGCTTCCCTTTACGGTTCTTTTGATCACTTTCTGTGGTGTAAAAGTTAAGTGATACAAATGAAAATGTGCTAGTGGGATTATAGTTAGCGAAGCATAAATAAGCGTAAAAATCCACTTAATCAGACGGAGGATTATAAGGACTTTATTTTAAGGATCCAGTGTGTCGAGGTGATTGAAGCATGGATTGTGAAGTGTGAGATTAAGTAACGTTACATTGCTGTTATATCAGTTCTGTAGCAGTGGTGAATGTACGGTGTACACATGGCGCGTGAGAAGTAAACTGTGGCAGGCTGTCTCATGTGGAGATCAAACTGTGTATGCTTTAGTGTAAGGAGGCAATGTGTCTTCCAACGCCATTGAAACTAAAGGCTAATAGGCAATATAGGGTTATCAATTGTCCTGAATTGTTAAATATCTATATTGTTCATTAATCTTACCATATCCTGAGGACCTTTTAGAAGACAGTGCGTGAGATCAACTTGTAAAGAAAGAATTTGGTTACTTTTACTATTATTTTGAAAATGAAAAAAAGACAATTGCTTTTTCGCATCCTACATCCCTACGCAAGCTAAGAAAACTGGGTTTACTATGTTTACTCTGTGATTTAAAGAGTAATTATTTTTATTTCTATCCGCAATAAAAAAGGTCTGTGTTTATGCAAAGACACAGGAGCTCATATCCAGGTTCTTCTGTTTTGACTGACTTTGTATGTGAAGACGTGTGTCCCTGTCAGTATGTAAATCTTGCACATAGACTAAAGCTTATCATGTTCCGAACTTCCCGTCTGCGTGTGTGTGTGTGTGTGTGTGTGTGTGTGTGTGTGTGTGTGTGTGTGTGTGTGTGTGTGTGTGCGTGTGTGTGTGTGTGTGTGTTTGTGTGTAAGGTCTTGCCTTGGGGCCATGTAGGGAGACTGCAGGGTGGCCCCAACACTACCTGCATACTAACAAAGTCTCCATTGTGGTCTTGTCAGGGCACTATTGTACCCCAGACTGTCCCTCCACACACACACACACACACACACACACACACACACACACACACACACACACACACACACACACACACACACACAGAAATTATCCCTAAGCACCCCTGTATCAAAGACAACATTCTTCTTTTCTTGTCTCTTTTAAGCTTTGAATTTCTTGATTTTTACCCAAAAAACTGCCTATCAGTTACCTCCTAGTTCAGATCCTTCCCTTTGCATCACCTTTCCTCACCGTTTCCTGTGTTGATTTAACCATAGTCACTTTGATTTTTCCATTTTTTTCCAGATATGTGCCCAATTCCACCCTCCACTGTTTCTTTTAGTCTTGTCTTTATCACTTATTGCTTTCATTCCTTCTGCTTTTTCTCCAACTCCCTTTTTGCATCTATATCTTCTGTCATCAACACCTTCCTATCTCCTCCCCTCTTTCCTCAACTCTAAAATCTTTATCCAACTCCTTCCTTTCCGTCTCTTCATCACCCCTGTAGCCTGTGCTTTTGTCGCTTCTCCTATCTGGCCTTATTTTCACCCTTTGAGCTGTTTATAATGGGAACACTGGTGGATGCTTTATAACCCCGTCAAATCACAAATACACAAAAACACTAATACTGACTTTTTCGATATTTCCCCACATTCTGTGCAAAAAGTTAAACCTATTGGGTAAACTCAACAACTGCGATTACAGCTCCATGATTCATCTTTGCGGATTACAGGCTGTGCATTCCAAACGTGCTGCTTTGCGTTCCTACAACACTTTCTGGCACCAATAACCTTCGCAGATATTTCCGTTTCCTATCCATCAGGATTATTCCTGACACCTGCTGAGGTCACTAGCCAAAACAGAAAGCCATTAGCTGTTTTCTCGCCCTGTTTGGCTAATGTGGGTTTTCTGTGTTTGAACGAGAAATCTTGTATCTTCAGGGGATTTTTTACAGTCACACTTCATTTCAATTGGAGACAAACCCTGTTTCAATTAAAATGTCTATCTAAAATGTATTACAGGAACATTACTTATGCAAAATGTTGTGGAGGATTCGTTTCCTAATACATAAACACATTTATGCACATTTGTATACCCTTAAAATACATGTGCATTATTGATGGTGATGATGCACATCAAGATTCACCTGAACAAGACCCTTAACCCTAAGAATGTTCCCTGGATGTGCATTAATACAATACATAAATTAACAACCATTAAACCATTGCAAATATTAATTTATTGTGCTACAGAAATATAAATGTTTGAAAATCATTTTTCAAACATTCCCTTTTGAAAATGATCAATGCAACCACCCTGTTATTAAGAACTGATTAAAAAAAAAGCACCTCTTTCCGTATCAGCTTTTGCAAAAACTGTAAGCTCAGCTTTGTTGGATGAATTTAATCTTCCTTTACTTTTGTGCAGGAAGGGGCCACAAGTTCTCTTGGTGCCATCTTCGACAAGTGATCCAGTGCTTCTTAACCACTGACCCTTTTTAATTCTTCACACAGAACTTCCTTTGCTGCTGCAAACACTGTCTTTGAAATACCACTTCTAAATCTGAGAGTGGAATTTCTTTTTTTCTTTTTTTTTTTAAGTTTCAAGACTGACCCTAGAACAGTTGATCAAAGATCTCCTGATACTGAAGATAGTGAAAGTCAGTATCACAACATTTGGTGAGACATCCTGCAACAATGTTATTGTGCACAGGTAACTATAAGGATTTATCCTTTCTAAATCTAATTAAGGTGCTGTGACAACCCTCTGATGTAGCTGAAAAAAAAAAAAACTATTCTGCCTGACAAAGGGGGCCAAAATTACCCCACAATGATGTAAAAGACCTACTGTGATTGAGTAGGGTGACACAACCAGTGATTAGGTTTAGGGATGCCAACCTTTTTTAAATAGGGTCAGGCTAATTCGTAAAGCATTATATCGTCATGAATGAAACACTTATTCAGAAACAGTTTTTTGTATTTACCCAGGATACCTTTGTCTAATATTAAAGGGGACAATAATGTTTGTAATGCCTTCCTTTTTACATTGAAATCATTCAGCTGTGGTCTAGAAAAAGTGGAACTGCAATGCTTTGGTCTGAATATACCATTATTGTGTCCCCACAGCCCCTCTTCTACCCCTGTTCTGAGGTTTGTCTAAGAGCAGCGCGTTTTTGGTGCCGTCTCTTTAAATGCAAAGAAGGCACTACACACCCAGCTCCCCCACTAGGTTGCAGAGCAATTTTTTGTAGAGTGCTGCGGGACGATGTAATGTATTGTGTGGGTTAATATACCCAACAACAACATATTTTCACCTATCCACTCGAAGCTTTGGTATCTTTGAGCTTGGCTGCATCTCTGCAGCAAATACTATGACGTAATTGTTCAAGAAACGTAACTGAGGGTAGAGAAAACTGAACGGCTTGAATAATATGACCCACACAGAATATAAAGATATCTATGCAGCTCCTGGACAGACTACGTGCAAGTTTTATGCACTCCTAGAGATGCCAAGCACACAACGAAATGTATACCATTTAAGGGCTAAAATAGTGGATTTTGCATAACATTTTGAAATTAGTTCAATTATCTGAGACCACTAACACTTTTCACTACCCTCTCAATCACAAAAAAGTCCAAAACTCCAAATTTCCCAATTTGCACATCCATAATTCCAGTCATTGACACCATTATTGACGATTTAGCCCCTTTAGAGAATAAGCAAGGTCTGTCTGAACTCCAACAGAACAGGATCTGAGCCCAGACGTTGCTGCATCACATTCTTTTTTTCATCCAATGTTGCATTTCATTATTTCAGAAACCCTTTTTGATTTTCACTTACAGCATGGTACCAGTTTGTCACTCCCTCTTTTGATGTTACAAAAGGATATCCTCACAGAAGCTGCATCTTTCCTTCTTTAGCAGCATTAACAGCATTTGCTGAGAGAGGACACTTTATTACGGAACACATTTTCAAAGAGAGAGAAGACAGAAATATATTTCACATCTCATGTGTACTTCAAAATGGCACCAGCCGACACGTTTGACCCTAATCTGTCCCGTAAAGCAGGCAGCGAGGATGTAACATCTAATCGAAAAGTGAGAGCAAAGTGGAGCCGAAGTCAAATTCTTCGCCTGTGTGCACAAACACGGCGAATAAAGCTGATTCTGATTCTGAAAATATTCTGCTTTGTCGTTGACGTCAGCTCCCTTCTGCAGACAGACAGGAACATATGTCTTCATGGGAAGAATGAAAAATAACTGCAAAAAAGTAAGATAGTGGAGTTGATACTTGAATGTGAATATGATTATTGCAGCCAGATGTGCCAGCTCATGCATCTAACATTATAATGAGACACATTCCATCCATCTGTTCCTTTGCTTTACTAACTGTGCCTTGAAAAGATTTAAATGTAAATGCTAGAAATGCTGTAATAGAAAAAAAAAAATAACACCAGCAGACTCAAGGGTGGAGAGAAAACTAGTCCTATTTTTAGCAAAGATTTAGTGTTCAAAACCTCCATTATGTTTATTAAATATAGATTTTGTTCTTGTATTACCCAAAAATAATAAATCATCATATATATGATGAATACACACCAACTTTGCTTTCTGATGAACATCATACCTTTAAACAACATAAGAGAAAGAAGTGATGCACCGATTACCCGAGAGCAGAATTGGCCAATTTCTAACGACTCACTGATTGATTAGCAGGTAAAATGCTGAAAAAAAAAGTGAATTATTTTCCTATTCATTGAATGTATCAAAATTAAGACCTTCCGCCATTTTTGGTCTATCAACGGACAGCAGGCGCTTTGAGTTATTCTGCTTAATTTTGTTAAATCAACAAATTGTGCTTTATGGTTATCTGGTTTGATGTTACTTCATTTTTTTTTTTTTTTTTGATGGACTGAACACTCCTACCTCTATCAAAAAACTCCTTTCTTATTTATTGGTCCTTAAAAAAAACAACAACAACCTAAATCGTTCTCACTCAGATCCGGCAGGTCGAACCCCAAAGAAAACCAAAATCGGTAGCACTCAGAAAAGGCCTGACTGATGCACAGAAACCAAAGCAACCTGCAAAATATTGTAGCTAAACTGCATGGTGGGACAACGTTACAGATCTACATGAGGGACGCAGGAACTCTTCAGAAGTGCAGCTGAACTCTGCAGTACCCTTTTAAGACGTGTTCGCTAAAATGCTGTTAGTAGGAGAGAAAACACAAGAACAAATAAAGCTGTCAAGAAAAAGCTTTGAGGAGAAATCTCACAAACAGCATCATCATAAAGGGACACAAAACCAAACATATATTCTATTTTTTTCCATCTTTCCCACCAAAGGTTTCACTTGTTCCTCACTCGAAGCTGAATTAAAGACACATTCACTGCACACACGGCAAGTCTGGGAGCACAAATGAATTAAACAGGGTCGTCGGTTCTCCTCACCCTTAAAATAACTGTGACTTTACGGGCGAGTTCAGGTTGTTGTGTCAGGAGGCACTAAGCAACAGTTATGTTTGCGTATTTAGGTCAGCCAGACCGACATGGAGAAATAAAACGTTCCGCTCTAATCAGGGCGTTCCTTTTAGTCGGGAGGGCGGAACAGAGGCATCTGTGAGTCTGTGTGTTCCTGCGTAGGAGACCGTTCATGCGCTCAACTATCCATCCCAGTGTGTGCGGCAGGCGTGTTTTTACTTGGTTATTTCAACGTAGTCCTTTTACTTCAAATGATGTTAGAGACCAATAGAAAATCGTGTTTAACCTTCACAAACCACTGTCTTTAGAAGCGCTTTTTGTGCCTTGGCTGATGTAATGGAATACCTTTCTGATGTATTTGGTTTTTAAATGTTGCAGTTTGAAAAAAAAAAAAAGATTTCTCCAAGGTAAAAAAAAAGTACTGTTATCAAATCATTTTTGCAAACTATTTCTAAGCAGCGTGTGTAGACTGTAATAGAGTGTGTCTTTGGGCTGGTCACTTTAAGGCTCGGGGATACTTTAACAGGCCGTTTCACGGGCCGGGTCCTGGCACCAGCACGAACCGTGTTACCTTTTGTGCCGCGCACAATGCTCACTGCAGCTTGCTACAGAGAAAGCCTGCGTGGATTCAACAAGGGGTAGAAAAAGAAGAATCTAGAGAATGTGCATTCCTCACACACAACCCTAGGCACATGGTTTGATAGTTATTTTAAATTTTTTTTTTATGTTTATCAAGTCTTTTGCAATGCAGGTTCCTGCTGGGATTTAATTCAAACATGCATTGGCGTATAAAGCGGCACATATTAGGACCTGATGCTGATTCTTTCACATAGCCGGCTGCCTTAGACCTTACTTACTATCTCTGCTTTTGTTAAAGGGACTTTCTGCAAACCATTTTTAAATTTCTCTCAAAATTATTTATCTTTTGCTGTTGTACTAAAGTCACATCAAACTGGAGCTAGAAAACCATGAACCTGAGCTGACCATAGTGCATCTGCACCATTAAACCCCTGATGCATTCTGATCTCCAATATGTGAAGCCGAAAGGCTAAAATTTATTCTGCACAACAAATCATAATGCAACGGGGCTTAAATGTAGTTTGAAGCTATGTTTTGTGAGGTTATCAGTAATAGTGCTTTTAACCTTAGAAGATAGATGCCAGTTAGGCAGTGGGCTAGGTGAATAAATCCTCAGAGCAGTGGAAGGGTAACATCTGTTTAACATTGTTCACTTCATTTCTGCATCAAAAAAAAAAAACTACAATCCTGCTTCCCGTTCACCCTGTTACAGACGGTTTTAAATCATTCATGCTCCATTCTCCTTTTAACAGTTTTAATTCAAGTGTTGCTGTAATGCAAGAGTTATTGCTGCTAAACGGCTCTATAGTGGTTTTACTGTTTTAAATTTGTCAAACTATTGCTAAACTGCAGAGCTGCTAAAACCAATTTGGTTGCACAGTGCAATGACAATATATCAGTATTCTATCCAATCTAGTCAGATTGGGACCCTGTTTGCACACATTTTCCAAGTTTAAATGTCTCAACCTGAAGAGAGTTCATATCAAACTCTATTTTAGTGGATATTTACAACTTATACTTTAACAAGAGACGTTTGTAACAAGACAGAGCCTGACACCAAATCCTAAGGTTTACTCCACTCTCGGCAGCAAGAGAACGAACTGAAGAGTCGTAGGTGATCGGGAGGACGGATACAGCCGGCACCAACAACCAACAAGACTTTTAGCAACACAGAGGTTGTTAAAAAATCAGCGAGCAACATAAGTTTTATTGGAACGCATAGATGGTCAATATCTACAGTCGTACTCAATAAATTAGCCTATTATCAGAAATTATTCAATCATTGTGTTTCAATAACCTAGTTATACAAGGTAAACACATTATATAGATAAATAACTCACAGACTGATGTTTTAAAGCCCTTATTTCTGTTAATAACAATGATTTTTGTTTTGGGATCTTGTTGACATTTCTCCAGACTCAAAGCATAATGAAATCTTTCTACAAGAGACAGTGAACTATCACTGCTAAGAGTTTCACTGAACCTAAAAAAGAAAATTACCTATTCTACTTGGATCAGTAAGTTAGCCCTGCTGAAAATGTACTTTTGTTATAGTTGACTTTCCTCTCCAATCTCCATCAATGTTTCCAAAGACTGAAGGTTTCAGTCTTGGTTAAAAAAAATTGACAACTGACTGATAGTATTTATTGCATAAATGTATTATGCATCCTTGGATACAAATTTAGAAACCAGACAGCAGACTGGGTGTGTATGAGCTTGTTATTTCGCCTTCTGCAGTTCCCAGCACAACTCAATAGGAAGGCTTATTTTCGAGTTAGAGGGCTCATAACAGATGTCCAATTATTACTCTGCAAAAGGTGCTTACGGATGTAAAAGCAGATTTTCTGCTCAGGTAATTGGAGATGGGGTTGGTCACAATTAAGAGAGGGGGGGGAAGTGGCAGATTTCTGTGTTGAATGTCTGTGCTGTGCTGCTGCAGAAGGCTCTCTGTATTTGATTTTTCCAGAGGAAACTCTTGCCGTTCCAACAGGAGACGAGACGACACTGTCTCTCTCACTGAGAGGAGCCCGTACTGCACGTCCATTAATGACGAACATTGGAGCGAACAAACAGAATCCACAGAATCAAACACATTTCTGTTATTCTGTCTTCATCAGGTTTTCCAACACCGGCTGCTATTTTCTTCCTTTACTCACCTACACACACACACACAGACACACACACACACATCCTTGTTTAAAATACAAAGGGAGGTCCATGCCTTGACTTTTATAGACTTCTATTCATTTTCAAGCCTTTCTATGGCCTAACCCTAACCTAAACCTAATTGATACCCTAGTGATAAACCTAACCCCTAGCCCAGAAAAAAAAGTGTGGACCAAAAAAAGGCCCTCACTTTACATCAAAGCATTGTTCTTGTACTTGCACAGCTGCAGGAACACACACACACACACTATATATATATATATATATATATATATATATATATATATATATATATATAGCAATGAGCACTTTGTATGATCTAATATTTGATACTGATATTGACACTCATGTTATTATATTATAATGATGCGGCACATTTGTTGTGGTCTATAGATAGTGTGAATTTTTTTTTTGCCTGTATATATCTGTTTGTTACATGTCAATGGCAAATCAATTTACCTGTGGGGATTTAAAAAGTAAATCCTTAACCTTATATATGTATCCTTAAC
Organism: Fundulus heteroclitus; assembly: GCF_011125445.2. NCBI lineage: Eukaryota > Metazoa > Chordata > Actinopteri > Cyprinodontiformes > Fundulidae > Fundulus > Fundulus heteroclitus. The sequence continues at coordinate 6,814,435 of NC_046362.1, forward strand.
CTTATATATAGATATAGATAAAGGAAACGTTCAGATGCGTTTACTCAAAACGTTGAATTCTTCTGTGTGGGTGTCTGATGCAATAAATAGACACTCACTGAAAAGAATCAAATGTGAAAAAATTAAAGAACATCAATGCGTTATTATAAGTACAGTTAAGGAAGTGCCCGGAGTGGCACTTAAGATAATGCATTGCTGTGGGAGCTAGATTAGGTGTGTACTAACCAGTTATCTGACTTGCACAACAACAGATAAATTAGGAAAATTCAAAAAATAAATATTATTTGGTCACAGCTAAAGAAGAGGTTATAAATGATGAAGTTTTCAAAAATAAGGATAGGTCAAAGGAGAAAAATAATCTTTTGGGTATTCTTTCAAGAGCGTCTCACAAAAACTTGGAGAAACTTTGGCGGTTTCCTCCTGGCAAAGTTGAAGTAACTGAATCGGGCACGTAGTCCACTTTGCTCACGCACACCTTTTCAGCTTTGTTCTCCGTTTTCCCTTTCGGATTTACATCAAAGCTTTGAGATGACTTGTTAAAAACATTGACATGTTGCCGTTAATAATGGTAAATGGCCTATACTTGTGTAGACCGACGACCCCAAAGTGCTTTTCACTATATTCATTCAGTCATTCGCCCATTCACTCCCATATTGACATTCTGACAGTGATAAGCGACATTTGTAGTCACAGCTCCCCTGGGGCAGACTGACAGACGTCATACATCGGTGCCACCAGGCCCTTTAAGCCACTTTGTACCTAACATGGCTACATGCCTATGGTCATTCTCCATCTGGCCCTTGTCCAAGACGAATTTGGACCAAAGCTTTAACCTCCTGGCCTACGTCTTGAGATGTCACAATAAAAATTATGTATTTTGACGAGTTTGTTCCCCATAATAATAATTAATTAAATTATTTATTTTATATATATATATATATATATATATATATATATATATATATATATATATATATATATATATATATATATATATATATACAGCTGTAGTATGTTTTTCTAGTTACCCATGGTCCATCTATTCATTTTTACCCAACAATGTAAGACATTTACAGAATCATGCAGATTGGTGTGTGATTAAATGCTGACAAGCATTTTATTTCTCAAGCTGCAGCTGCCAAATCAAACCGTATAATAAGAATCCTCCCGTAACATCTCTATTTTTACATCTTAAATACCAGAGCAGCACTAGAACCCATTTGTCGGTGTGATTTATGGCCTCATAAAGGCTATTTGCTGATGTGGACAAAAAGACAAGGGCTCGTGTCGCCTCGCCCCTCCACCCCGACCCTTAATCAAAGATACAATTATAACCTGTAGGTAGGGCAGGGGCCCGTTCACTCTGCTGCGCTCATGTTCCAAAAGTACACACGTTCACGAGATAGGTACAGCATGCTCGACCAATTCCTATATAAAGTAGCTCTATTAAATATGTTTTAAATATTTATTATGTTTTTCTTTTTTTTGCCAAAACAGATTGCTTGTATTATGACACTGCATTTGCTTGGCTGGACAACAGAAGAGCTTCAGATGCTGCTGGTTTCAAAAAGGTGTTACCTCTTGTGGTGTTCAGATTTTTGTGCAAAGAGGAGCATTCAGAAACAGTTTGGATCTCTTTAAAGCTATACAGATTCGTCTTTATTTTGCTCATGAAAATGTGTTCGGATTCCTACCTTTTACCTCCCCCAGTAGTTCATTGGCGTTAAGGCCTTCAACATGCTCCTTCCAGTCTTTGGAAAGTAGCCTCACCATGCAAGACGGTTCTGCAAAGAATAGAAATGAAAAAATGTTATACGAGTAATAGCTCAGAAAGTAAAAAGCATTTAACAGTTTTTTTATATGAAGCACAACAGAATTTGGCTTTTCAGCGTCATATTTTTTACAATAAAATCGTGCACCATTCATGCACCTTGTCTGTGGATCCTCAAAAAAGATGGCAAAAAATAAAATAAACCTCCACGTGAAAACCTGAGAGAAGCAAAGGAAGAACACAGCAGACAATGTGGAACAAAGGAAAGTCGGATCAATGAAGCCAGCAAACACAAGATATTGTTTTTGGTGTCTGCAAGGACTTGTTAAATTCCAGAATCTCCTCCAGCTTCTTTTAAAAAAAACATTAAAAAAAAGCAGCAGCCATCCAGCTGACTGATATGACAATGTGTGTATTATACAGAGATGGGCTCTTATTTGTGGCTGTGTTCTTTTCTCACATTGTGTCTCACAGCCTCGGGATCACAGACGGCAGAGACACGTGGTCGTACGTGGTCATGGGATCCATAAGGTCCTGTTTGTTCAACAGGAGTCCTGCTGTGAACTTCACTCAGACAATGGGAACTTTTTTGATTTATCCCCAGAGAGGCCAGCAAAGACTGAGAGGCTGATCCGAACTCACACAATCAGCAGCATCTTTGTGTGGCGAGATTAGAAAGAAGAAGATGCCCGTTGTTCGGCTATAGTGATGAAACGTAAGTTTGATTGTTTTATGCCTAGAAAAGATGTTCACTTTTTAAATGGGATTCATCATCAAAAGGCTGTGACTTTCTAAAAATCAGATTTATTGTTACAAACCAGTACTGAGAGTCAAAATCAGAGGCACATACACCGCTTCTATCATAATCCTATTAAAGCAACTCCGCTGACTGGCTGCTGACATCCCATCTACCTAGACTGGATATCGTCCATGAGGCAGAAAATGAGGCTGAATTTTCTTCCCTCATGTCCTAAGGCAGTCAGAGCCTTGCCCAAATGTTAATGGATTTTATTGAGATTTACCAACATGCAGTGGGATAAGCAGGATCTATGGTTGTACAGCCACCTTTCAAATCTTTTTGGGTGTCTCTCTACCAGCATTGCATCTGGATACAGCAGTCTATGCCCAGAGCATGACGCTGCAACCACCATGTTTGAGCTAGCGTCCAATAATCTTATTAAATATAATTGACTGCCACACATGGCATTTCACATGCAGCCCAAAAGGCGTCGACCTCATCTGCTCAGAGCACATGTTTGCTGTGTGCCCCGTTTGGCTCTAGGCAAAGTGCAAACTGGACCCCTCATGGCTTTCTTTCAACAATGGCTTTCTTGTCGCCACTCTTCCATCCGCCTAACTGTCGGCCCATCGACGGATTCAGACGGCACTCTTTGAGACGCCCAACACTTGAAATAGTGTTTTACAATCTAACCTTTCTCTAATGATCTCCACAGCCACCTGTCTGCTGTGGTCATCGGTTTTCATGTCGGCGGCGGTTCACTGACGCTCTCTAACAAACCTCTAGGGGCTTTCAGCGGGTTTCATACTGAGATTCAACAAGAAGCAGGCATATTCTAGTTTAAGGGAAAACGTCTGACCCCCGTTATCTCATTTAGGAGGGTCAGACTAAATGTGGTGGAACACAAATGCAACCCACATTTTGCTTAAATAAATGATTAGCACTGTGGAACATGTAAGTGGCAGCATCATACTGAGGGGATCCTTTTCATCAACAGGGACAGGGAGGTGGGAAGACGGAAGGAGCTAAATGCAGAACAATAAAAAAAGGGAGAAAAACCGTTGGATCATTTCCCCACCGCTTCATAATTACGCGCTCGCTTACGTCGGTCTGTCGCATGAAATCTAAGAACGCAGATGTTTGTAGGTGTAACGAAAAACAAAATGCGGGAGAGAATTCAACGGGTGTGAATACTATTGCAAGGCCCTGTACGACAAGAGCTCCCTGCGTGTCGAGCTGCTTGACACACTTCTTCAGCCTGTGAGTTTGTGTGCAAACAGCGGTTTTCATGCCAGCGTACGCGCCACAGATGGTGTCAGAGCCACGCAGGGCTCCGTGCCAAAGCCTCAGCAACCCGTGGATGTCAAACACACACACACACACACACACAAACACACACACACACGAAAAAACAGACATTCTTGGGCTCTGTGCGGAAAACATGCCCCTGAGGGCTTGCCTGATTTAGAATGGTTAACTCAGACAATAGCTCATTTGTGGTGCCTTCATCCTGACAAAAGGCGCTATAGGCACTCATAACGGCACATGGTCCATTGTGAATGGCTTAATGTCGAGTTTGTATGTACGGGCTCACTGTGCGGTCATGGGATGCCTTCCTCCAGCCGAGCATAACTTCCTCATTGAGCTCATTAAAAGCTGTTTACAGTGGGATTATGATTGCTGTAAATAAGCTAATGCAGGGGTCCGCATTAGAAGGGGGTCAACGTAAACGAAGAGGGGAGCGAGCTGCTTATTATTGCCGAGAAACAGTGTGTAGGCTGCAGGTATTACTGCTGGTGATTTCCCATGTCCCCAAAAACATGGAAGATTTTCAGAAAAGAGACCACCCCCGCTGTAAAGTGAAGCAATCAATACAACCCCGATGATGCTTGTGGAGATTTATCAGACAGGTTACCCCGCTAAACTGTACATCTTTGGTTCAAATGCATTTTTTTTTTTTGAGTCACTGTCAGGGAATGCAATGGGACAGAATCGGGAAAGATTTGTTTCCCCATTGCAAGACCGAAAGACGCCAGCATGCATTTTTTATAATAGGCCTCCCATCGCACAAAATCTCAGAGCGCAATTTATGAGAGCTTTTAGATGGGGAAACAGCAACCTGTAACTCTCAGACGCATCTGCATAAGTCAACGGTGTGTACGCCGGCGCACAATTTACTCCCCTCACACCGATAAACAACCCCAACAAGGGGACAGTGGGAGAGGGTTGGGGGGGGGGGGGGGCACAGGATGCTGGAAGAAGCAGAAGAGGTAAATGAAAGAGTGATGAGACGGAGATGTTTTACCCTAGATGGCTCTCTTATCTGTTGATGCGAACGGGTCACGGTTCAAGTAGTGTTTAGATTGGGGGGGAATTCCACGCCGTCTGTACGCAGACGCCCCTATCAGGCAGAGGAGAAACGCTGGAGATGGACGGCTCAGGAAAAAAATGTAAAGTGCAGTACAAATTAAATTGTTTTTAATATTGCTATGATTATAATAATACTAACACTACTACTACCAATAATAATAATAATAATAATAATAATAATAATAATAATAATAATCATCATCATCATCATCATCATCATCATCATCATCATTATTATTATTATTATTATTATTATTATTATTATTATTATTATTATGAGGTAAGAGATGGAAAGTGGATGTGGAATAGGGATGTGCGGGTATAACATTTTACCATGAGAATCCTGAGTAAAATTAGCCCAGTATCACTTTATCAAGCTATTAACACAGCAGCTTAAAGCAAAAAAAATATATGTAAAATGAACTGGGCTTGTTTAAAACAGAAAATCAACAATTATTCCAACAGCTGTTTAAATGATATAATTTATTATCACTGTGATCCCATTGCATTGGGTGTTTTCCGCCTGTTTTCACATGCCCTGTCCTTTCATTGCAGGCAAACGACGTGAAGGAGCTGCTTTCCTATGAGAGTCAGGGCATTAAACAAGAAATGCTGCCTCTGGCATGACAGCAGTCAGGAAGAGAAATCTACAGTAAAAACGATACTAAGCAAAGTCTGGGAACTTTGGGACAACGCTGTTGTTTGTGCAATTGTTTTGTCATTAGTTTAACTTTAATGCATAAATCTAGGTTAAAAATATAGAATGACAACCTGTTGAGCTTAGTAAAAGTTTTCAAGTGCCTATTGCACAGAACATAATACCTTCTCAGCATTCTAGTCTTTATAGAGCAATACTGAGTTTAAATGAGATGTTATTAGCTTGTTTATCTTTCAGACTAGCTGCTTGTCTGCTGTAGTTTTGAAACAGCCTCAATAAGTGACCTTTAGTTTCAGCACAATGATTATTTATTTTGCTTGAAACTCGGAAATGTTTCCAATCAGGCGAATATCTCTTACTCTTACGCCAAAAGAAAAGTACTGCAGCCTTGTTGGAGCCAGCTGATCGGCAGTGTGCAGCAACAGGTCGTGGATGGGCAGGGTCATGCCCGAGAAATATCCATAAGAATAATAACATATGATACCAGTAACAGAACTCATGCCTGACACTGGAGAGACATGCAATGAGCAGCAAAAGTGGAACAAAAGTAAATTATTCTGGGTTTTAAGATGCCAGTTATAATTCATCAGCTTTCTGACTCAAATCTATCTTATAAGACCTTGTGCTCAGGACATAGTAGTATTGTTGCACATCTATCATTACAACTTTAACTTGCATGTTGGGAAGAAGTAACAAATCATTTAAAAAAAAAAAGCCATATGGTTTGTGTTAGAGTGCATACAGTGTAACCTCAGGGTTTGAAACCTGAATGTACTGAAGTGGATTAAATTGACTGAATCTGGGCTGAATTGGTGGGATTTCTTCTGTCTGACCTTAAGTAGAAGTTCCAGGGTTTCATGGTTTCACAGTACGCAAGCTTTTAAAATAAAATTAAACTAACAGTTTGGGGGGGGGGGGGTGATGTGAGGGACCTTTCTTTCAGACAGCAAACTGGCGGTGTGGAGCAACAAGTGGAGGAGGGGCAGAGCTGGGTTACTCTGTGCTCCATTCTGTTAAGGTTACTCCTGTTTTTCTTCATCTTAAAAGGACTTAATACCTTTAGGGACAGTATCTCAGAAAAGTTGAGCAGTTTTAAGATCACAAACTCTGCCTAAATAACATTTATTCTATTCAGCTGTAGAAATGTTTGACCATTTTAATGAATATTATACTTTTTGAAATAAAGTGTCACTGTGTTGACATGTGACCCATTTCTGCTTTTTAACTCCGTGGTTTCTAACTCAGAGGTCAGCATCAGCAGCTACTTCGGTGCGAGGGAAGACAAAGGTTGTTGAAGGGATATGTGACGCCGCAGAGACGTACTAAATCAGAGCCGAAACTGCAAAGTATTTTCGGTACGCCTCGTTTCATCACTCGTCCGTCCCCGCTCCGACCTGCCAACATGCAGCGTTCTGGATATTAAACACGTGCCACAGGCAACCCTCCTGTCCAGTTCAGCAGTCCCAAACAACCGCTGCCAATAAACACACAATCTGCCGCAGGCCTCGTCTGAAAACAGACTCCCTTTCTTTCCTCTTTTATTCTCTCGCTTTGATTTTAAACGTTTTTTTTTTTTTTTTTAAACAAAAACTCCCTAATATCTGTGTTTCAAGACTACCAGAGGTCAGGCCTGTTGTTTCTCATTTGTTATTTAATTAATTTAGATCGGGACAGGGTGTGTTGCATTTAAAGATACTTTAGCCTACTTCAGGCTGTCAGATAGGTTCTGATTAAATGATTTCTTGAACCTGAAAGCTCAGGTAGTAATAACCCCTGCCTGGGGCAAGTCAAACTGAACCCAGAAAAATGCTGGGTTTAGAAAAATTCATGATTTAACAAGGGTGATTACTTTTTCACATGGATCCTAGTTGGTTTGGAAAACATTATTCAGCTTTTTGTATGTATTTAAGATATTTTTGTTTAATCACTAAATTTCACAAAAAACAAGCAATCTCTGGAGGGGGGGTTAAAGACTTCTCTTAGCAATATATTTTTTATTTTCTTAAAGTAAAAAAAAAACTAAAATCACAATTTTCGCACACTATGCATTTTTGGTATAAACTCATTACCTTCAGCTCACATTCTTTATTGTTCTCCCTCGGCTGTCCCTGCCATACGGTATGTTTACATCTCGTACCTTATTAAACCGTGGCACAGCTCGGGAGTCTGCCGTCAAACGCCAAAGTAAAGAGAAAAAACATTAATCTGAGAAATGACTTAATGCTAAAAATAACAAAAGGCCTCATGTTTTAGTGGCTGTTCACAGAACACGCCCAGAAAAGAAACAAGAAAAATGTCTCTGTGTCTTCACCTCGCCACTGAGTGCCAGTAAATGGAAGCTGACAGCTACACTTTGCACGTCCAAATTTATGTCAGGCCCTGTGACTTCAGCAGCAGACCCCACAGCATCATGATGCAGAGAGGGAGAGAGACAAAGAGAGCGAAAAAGAAAGAAGGAGAGAAAGAAAGAAAGAAAGAAAGAAAGAAAGAAAGAAAGAAAGAAAGAAAGAAAGAAAGAAAGAAAGAAAGAAAGAAAGAAAGAAAGAAAGAAAGAAAGAAAGAAAGAAACTTGCAAAAGTGCAACAGACGTCAATGTATTTAATGGGGATCTTATGTAGTATACAAAGTTACGCATGATTTTTTTTAATGGAAGCAAAAAAAAATACAAATACTTTCTAATTTGTTATGAAATAAAAAAAAGATTGTAATATTAACTTGTATTCAATCCCTTTCACTCTAACACAAATACAATGCAGTGGACCCAAAACCATCAAAAGTAACCTAATTAGTATCCAGTTTGTTTTGACCGGTATATAACTCTGCACATCTTGCTTAAAACACATTTCGAAACATGGTGGTGGTGGCAGCATCATGGTATGGGGATGCTTTTCTTCCCCAGTGACAGGGAACCTGATCAGAAGAAAAAGAAACTTGCATTTCAAAATGATGCCCTGCTTTAAACTGGTGTACTGAAAAAAATCCAAGTAGAAAACAGTGACGGTTGCAGTGGTGCACAAAGTGAGCCCGAAATGTGAAGAAAAGAAAAAAAAAATCATCAAGGTGCGTGAACATTTTTGCATGAAAACTGTCTTAGAAATAAAAAGAAGACAGTGAGGCAGGCATTCAAAAAGCAGATAGATGGGAACATCGAGGGGAGGGTGGAGCTAGAGCAAACGGATAGAGAGAAGAACAGAGAGAGAGAGAGAGAGAGAGCAGCTGTCCTAACAGCTGGCCCACAGGATTGATGTCTCCGTGAAATAAAACTCAACATATGTCCAAACATGAGGAGACGGGCCAGCCAGGAGGAGGACAGGGGACGACATGCACAGCAACACACAGACACACACACACACACACACACACACACACACACACACACCGTACACTGATTAAAGAATACCACTACACTGCTGAGACATTTAATTGAACAGAGGGGGTACATAACACCCACACACACACACACAGACATGCAGCCACACACACACACGTGAATTCAGCCGTGCTGTAAAACCATTACGCTGCAGAGCGCTTCGCTGGTGTCTGTTTCACAAACACTATTTTCATCTGTCAGACGACACCCAGGGTCTCCTGTCACAGAACATGGCCTGAGAAAGCGCGTGGCCCTGCTGACGTGGGATGAGATGATGGAGGGGGGGGGGGGGGTGCAACCCTACGTTATCCCTTCACCCGCCTGCACCAAATGGTTTCCTTTGGCTGTACAGGTCAAACATGAACAAGGCACAAACATCATGTTCATGTTGAGTGTGATATGATCTTAGCAATAATAAAGATCATATTTTAGGGGTTTTGACAAATCTATAGAATTGAGGGCGATATTATATTAGGGAACACTGAAGTGGGATTAGTTGGCGCATGTAGTGTTTTAATAAAGGAAATTTACATGCTGATAAATATTAAAATGTATTAAAAGCTGTCTTATATTTTATTGCAGCCAAAACTTAATTAATAAACATATTCATTATAAGCTATAATTTAAGTTAGGTATGATTCACATTAACTTCACTCCACCTGTGCTAGAGTAAAGTCATCTCTCTGAACAATGTACCCCTTTCAGCAAGGCGGAGCACCTGTGATTTTATCCCTGAAATAAAAGTTTAATCAATTTTAGGATTTTTTTTTTTTTTTTTTAAGTTAGCCGGGGTTGTGTGTTCCTGTCCCTAGCCCTGTGCACATGACAATGTTTTTTTTTTAGCATTTCTCATGATTCCTGTACACCACAATGCCGTACGATTTAAAAACATGTTCCAGAGAGGAAGGATTCAAAAACATCCCGGTCTCCTGTTGTCATGTTCACAGGAAAAAAAAAAAACTAGGGGTTGCCTATGTTGTGCATCGCTGGCACATGCGCAGTATGACTGCGATCAGTAGAAATGAATGCCCACAGCATAACGGGTGCCGACCAGTTTATAACCACAGTGGTGGTTTTATAATTCAGTCACCTGAAGCAACAGTTCCACCTCGTCGTCTGTCCATATGAACGTTCGAGCGCCTGTCATTCTAGAAGTTTATTTAGTGGCGGTGCCGTTTTAAGCAGGGAGTGTTTCCACGCACGCGCGGTTTCAAAGAACATACCGTCTACTCCTGGCATGGCAGAGACATTACGTAGCTTTAGTGTTTCTACCAGTGTGTTGTGTACGGAGATCGTAATTAGAACACTGTCATGTAGATGAGTTAACAGAAACAGAAAACCAATCCTGTTTTTATTGACTGCTGTTGTGTGCATAGGGCCTGTTTTTAGAGGAGGTGGAGGGGAGTGGGGAGGTCTTAATTAGCTGTGTGTTTATAAATTGACAACAAGATATGATTGGTTAAGGTATTTAATACAAAGAATTCTTATTGTTTTAGGCCAAAACATATATGTTGTAAAGTAGTTGTTATAGGCTGTTATCAAAATGAAGAGACAGCAACATCAGGGGGCCATCCATGTTAGAATAAAGCTGTCCCTTTGTATAATTAACTCCCTGACAGCCCAGAAGTACTTCATTGAGACAGAGTCTGCTGAAGGCATCAGTTTGAAACTCTGCAGTGGAATAAGACTCTGCTAAAAAACGCTGACAGCTCATCCTGCTGCACAGATGCAGCGGTCAGTCCTGGCCTGCACAACAGGCAGTGATAAACTCACGGCACCTTAACATCAGAAAAGTACAGTACAAAGCAAAGGATCTGCTTACAGAGGTGCAGATTCCAAAGATGAAATTTCCATATGAAATAAAACAAGACCTTTGACTACTAATTAATCTCCTGACTGTGTTTTCCTGGAAAGAAATTAGGCATCATCTCCACCTAATCCCATCAGGCCAGAGGTGGAGAACAATAAAGACTCGGCTGAGTCAGCTGCTGAGCTGCAACCGATCGTAGGGTATGTTCTACTTGAGTTGAAGTGAATAAAAGTGTTAAAAGTTAAACATCTTTTTAATGGTTTGCAACAGAGCTTAAAGAACCTCTTGTCCAACAACACAATACAATTAACCTCACATTGCCCCCAATGAGAAGACGAAAGAACAATGGGGCTTGTATAAAGAAATACCCTGTCTGTTTCTCTTTTCCTTTAGATCCATGTCATATTTATTAAAGATAATAACATTTTTATTTTAAAAATGTTTTTTAAGTCTATAACACCAGACAAATGTTTTGCGAAACAACTGTTTCTTAGACCTCTATCTCAGTAGCAAAATGTTGTGTACTTTTTCAAGATCTCTGAGTTGAGCAAAGTAATTTTATATATTCTTCACAAATATGCAAAATGCATAAAAATGAAAAAGTCATTTTAGTTAGGAAATATTTCTGACAGCCTATTACATATTAAATATGTAACGTATTAAACAACACACAAAAATGAGAAACTAGGCAAAAACTGTTTAAAACAATTTTTAAAGCACTCCGATTAAAGGTTTCATTTTAAAAATCTGATATTTTGACAAATGTGTCTTGCTGGCTTTAAACGGTTGAATGTTAATGTGAAATTTTGCAGCATGTTATACGACTCATAAATAAACAAATAAAATTAAATAAAGGAAAAATGGGGAAAAGAGATATATTATTAGACAAAAAATATGGAACCTGCAATAAATTTATGGGTCGGAGAAAAGCTGACAAAACTTGCATGTGTGGTAAAATATTGCCTCTTTGTCAAACACACACTCTGAAAACACCGGTTCAAGACCCAAGCTTCTGGTTCCACTTTAGGCTTGATACATGAAACCCTGCCTCAGCACACACAGACACACACACACACGGACACAACGAGACATATCTGCACAGACATGCAGACACAGGAAAATGTGTGGTTCTGACACAATAGAAACGTTGTTTTAGGTCCGCCAACACAGGGAGCTGCAGTTGGCCGGACCTGTGATTAGGCAGCGGTGCTTGTGGCGGGGGTCAAGTCTCGGAGGACTGACAGTGCGTCTGGACTGAGTCAATAACTGCTCTAAAGATAACCAAAGAGCTGAAACAAGAATATAGGCAAAGAAAAGACACTCCCTGTATCTTTATCTACCGTTAAATTTAACATTATAAACGGGGACGGTCAACACGAAGCTGAAGAGCACTTTTATGTTCATGTTCATAGATCGGGTTGTCATCAACATAACGACTTCCATAGAAAATGGTATGAAGCAATGCATCACTTTAGAGAAAGTTATTAAAGGCTTTTAAAATTGTATCATGTTGACAAAAATCCCCAAAACTAAGGGCACGGTGTGCAGAAAGTGGCACTATAAAATACTGTTTTTTTTAAGCCTGCAGATGAAGCAATACAGCATTTCATAACTCAGGTCCGTATGGCATGTTTATTTGCACCTATACGACCAAACGCTTCAATTCAGGACACAATTCAGATTTCTGGCAGTTCACAGTTCCTGTCATATTTAAAGGTATACTATGCAACCGGTGTTGATTTTCCAGCGATTCTCCCCCCAGAGGGTGAAAGTAAAAGTGCACTGTCATAAAGATGCTCAGCTGTTCTGGTTTCTCCGTCAAGCCAGGCGCGGTTGTTTTGAGCTTACAGCAGACAGGCGAACGCAACGAAAAGTCGAAAAAACGGCAGTACAAACAATGACTAACACAGTGAAGGTATGAACATCAAGCTTCCCGCAGCGCTATCTTGGCGAGGCGGCCACGGTAGTGTCTCGCCAACATAAAAAAATAAATAAATAAATAAATAAATAATAATAATAATAATAATAATAATAAAACTCGATATGCTTGCATGTTTATTTGAGGTTAACACGCGGTTCTTTGTTGCTTTTGCGCGTGCATATAGTGAATGGCAGGGCAAAACACATGGAGTTCTCGCCGTAAAGCAAGACCGACTCTCGCGGTCTTGCACGAGACTTCTGAGCCTGGGGGTGCGGGCTGAGTGCTCTTGCAATTGCAAGTGCGGTATTTCCCCCACAGACCACCAGGGCGGCCGAGAAAACCTTTGTTCGACCTGAAATGACTCATTTAATCATCCAAAACGGTATGGAACACATTAATTAACTGAAAAATGTTGCATAGTATGCCTTTAAAACAAAAATTAAAATACTAAATCACTTATTTGTCTCTTCAAACATTTTACCAGGCTGTGGCATACACAAAGAAATCTTTGACTGTTCCTTTACACATAGGCTCTGTAGATAATTCAGAATCCTGGCTCCCCTGTCATGCTCTATCCTCTTCAGTTTACCACACAGGTTCTCTGTCAGATTTAGGTCTGGAGAATGAGATGGCTATAACGTTGTCTCTAGTTAACCCTTTCTATGTTGTTTTGGCCATGTGTCAATCAGAGTTTCATTTAAAATCTCCAAGTTGATTGGTAATGACTCTAACAAAGTTCCAAGTGTCTCTGAAAGGGAACCAGGCCCAGATCATGACAGGTCCTCCACCAAACTTAGCAGTGAGCACGACTTGCTTTATCCCCAATATTTGTCCTTTGCATCACTCCAAACCAACCTGACGTGTCTGTCACATGATAGCTAAATTTTAGTCTCATCTGGCCAAAGCAAACTACGCTTGTTTACATTTGTGATAGTAGGACAGAAGCTTTTTCTGGCATCACTCTCAAACAACCAGTCGGCATCCAGATAGTATCTAATGTTTTTATGGGCACTAGGGAAGCCCAAGATGCCACTTTTTTGATCCAGTTCTCTAACAGTGAACCACTTTTACTGTCCTGCCCACTGGGTGATGTGGCAAGGTCCAAGTTGTTTAAAATCCCTGATCTGATGTTTGCAGGTTTAGACAAGTACCAATTTCCTTGTAGCCATTATCTGACTTATAAACAAATGGGCCTTGAATGTTTGTTCCGTTGTCTCTCCCTTGTTGAACAGTGGCAAATAGAAAGTTGCCTGTCACAGGAAAATAAAAATTCCAAAAGAAAATAGGTTCTTAGAAACTCTGATCAACTTATAGAAAATTGAGTACACATAAAAATGCTTTGAGTATAGTTATTTAAAAGAATCTGTTAAGGGTACCAATATTGTGCCTCCAGTGATCGATTTTCATAACCGATTGTCTTTCCACAATTTCTCCACACAAAATAACTGTACAGAAATTAAAAGTTTTAGTTTCAAGATCTGTCATGCGAGTTCATGCTGCTGAAATATAAATTTAATTTATTAAAACAAAAATAATAAACAACTGTAACTGGCACTGCACACAGACCCATAACCAATGCTCAGAAAGCTTGCTCCAAGTTAAACTCAATATTAGCCCGGGCCTTAAGGGAGATAATATAACTTCATTTTATTTACATGGTCAATTTGCTGTAAAAGACGCTTCAAATATGGATTATAAAGGGAGATTCTGAGTGAGCTGCCGAGTGAATATAGATTGATATAAAATAAAACAATTTCAAGTTTTAGATTCACACATGCGATCATCCAACCATTTGCTTTTTGCTAAATGAATTGAGTTTCTTAAAAAAAAACCTGTAAAATGCTGTTAAGGTCTCATCTTACCAGTTAGATATGATTTCTATCAGCTGTAAAGCTCTCAACTAAACTCCTCATCTTTATAGAGCCATGCGAGACCCACTCTTTGCCTTAACCATACTCTTGACCGTGACCTCGCAGGTTTTTTTTTCTTCCCCTTTTCTCATTATTGCTGCATTAATTTGGCTTTCACCAAATTATGGAGCAATTTAGACTTTAACTAATATCCTCGCTGGAAAGAAAAAAAGAAAAACAGAACTTGATAAAATCACGATTTAATCTGATTCTATTGGAGGCAGTACAAAGCTGTTCCAACAAACCACATTACACGCTCCTGCACCATATGCTCGCTGGCCTGCAGCCAAACGGAGCACCAGAGGTCTACCCCACCGACTGCGCAGTCGAGACCCACAGGCTGTGGGTGATCATTAGTTCGGAAAGCCCTATCAATTACATTTTGATAGATTGATAGCAATTCCAGAGAGTCCAGGTGGAGAGTGCCAGTTAGCAGAGAGGTTGAGAGCTGCGTACACAAGTGAAATTGGAATGTAATTTTTTTTTTTTTTGTGGAGGATAGAGCATCTCTGCTCCAACTCCTAATATGCTATCAACCAGAAATCTGGCACATAAGGACTCATTTTAGGACTTTTATTATAAAAATGTGCATGCACAACACACGCACACACTAACAAAAGCTCTACCTCCAAACAATCACAGCTCAAGCTGCCAATCCCATAGAAGAAGGCAAACATAGTGCCAGAGCCAAGGCTTTGTTAATTACCCAATGAGATTACAACTTGGGGTTGGCTGTACTTGCTGTTAAGCTGTCATCGCAACTCCATGTCTCTCACACACACACACACACACACACACACACACACACACACACAGAGATTGGGCATACAGAGGGAATGCAAGGCTCAAGGTGCCTGCAGAGGGTCCACTTTAGGTCATGAACTGGAGCTTAGCTGGGTGAAGAAACTCTGCAGATGATTTAATCTGCAAACAGTGTTGGTGACAGCTACTAGCAGCCTGCTGCGCTCCAAACAGGTGATAAGATCTGGTTTTGTTCAAATGATTTTTTTTATGTTCATTTTAAATTTACTGTGCCTTGCAAAAATATGTATCACCCACACCCTTTTTTTTTTTTTTTTTGCATTTTAAGTTAAAATCACACACTTCAGTTTATTATAGTGGTATTTTGTGTGATGAACCAACAGAAGGCATCAATTAACGGTGAAGTACGAGGCAAACTGTGCACATTTAGCTCTTTCTATCTTCCCATCAATGCTAAACAGCTTCCCTGTCCCTTCTAAATAAAAACGTCCCCCATGGCATAATCCTGCCGCCGCCATGTTTTACTGTGTGGAAGGCATTTTTAAGCGATTTCTGAAGTTTTTATCTGTACTCGATTATTTTTCGGAGTACCAGACTTAATGGGACTGAATACAAATTCACGCCACACATTTTAGATTTGTCAGAATTCGTTTTAAAGCTATACAATATATTTCTGCCATTTCACAACTGTGCAAAACTTTGTTCTGGTGTGATAAACTACAGTGGAGTCTGCAAAATTTGCAATGCACACATTCCCATAAACGATTCTATTTATTCATGCCTCTGGCAGTTTTAGGTTTAATGTAATCATTTAATTTTACCAGCATGTTTTTTTCTGACTGGAAGTAATATTTATGTTTTGGAGTGGCTGGAGTCTTGACTGGAACCTGATGGAGTATCTGGGCAGGGAGCTAAAGATTAGAGCGATGACAAAGAGGTCTTCCAGCCCCAGAGACTTGGAGTACATCACCAAAGACAAACTGTCAAAACACCAGTGGATACATGCAAAACGCTGATCAGCAATTTTAAGAAGGCTTTGATAGCTGTCGTTCCAATAAAGATTTTTTTTACTCCATTAATCACTGGGAAGCATCTAAATAATTTTCCAAATGCCACTTTTAAATAAAGAGTTAAAAAAACAAAACCGACTCCTTTCACATTGTTTACTGTGTTTGGAAAGATTTCGCTCTCATTTCCTGTCAGAAACAATGTTCTTGGTTGAACAAAATTCAATTTATGAAGAATTTTTAGCTTAATGTTAGCATAACTTTCAGATTTGTAAAGAGCATGACAAACATCCTGACAGCAGAACGTTTCAACTGAGCAGTGGATCTCTGCAGCTCCTCCAGAGTATCATGAGCTTCTTGGTTGCCTCTCTCTGATAAATTCTCTTTTTACCTGGTCTGCTAGGTTAGGTTTGCCGTGGTGTGATCGTCTTTCCTCTGTCACATGTTGGACTGAAAGGTGCTCTCCTCACTTTTATTCCTGATCTGCCATCAGTGTTCCCTGGTCTCTGTGGTGCTGTTCCTTTACTAACAAACAATGACGTTTGTGGTTGTAATAGAAAAAATTATGAAAGGTTCAGTGGGTGTGAACACTTTCTTTGGCCCTGTAAGATTTCTTTTGGGATTTGCAGTCTAAGTGTTCTCACGAATTATACGTTTTCCTCACCCATACCGTGCAGAGCAGGTCATACGGTACGTACCACAGCCTGAGTGGCGGCAGCAGCAGATATGTTGAAACAAGCTTTCAACAGTCTGGAAGGACAAAGCAAGACCTGGTGGAAGGCCTTTTATTGTGTCAGAGAAATATGGTCAGAGGTAGGCTTGGCCTCGCTCTGACCCCTTCACCCAGCTGGAGAAGCCATTATATGGGTGAATGGGTGCCCAGCTTTGGCCTGGCCAAGACTTGAGACACAGAGCAGGCTCCTCTGAACTGCCGACCGGACTGCAAAGGCTTAAACAAACAGCGGCCGCACGGGGATACGCAAGAGGCCTCCGTAATGTATGGCTGTGACGAATACGTTTGTCTGAATGAGAAAATGGATCTGTGCATACAGAGCTCCTCACAATTGGTATAGATGTGTAAAAATGCTTTAAAATAAATCAAACATTTTACTTTGGTAGCTATGGCATTATCTTGCAAAAATTAAATGTGTAAAAATGTAACTTTAAAGTCAAGTTCCTTAATTCTGCGGAAGAACAAAAATATGAATTATGCTGACCTTTCCTAAACAAAACCCAAATTGCCACAAATATGGGTATCCCTAGCGTTAAGCGCTGTTGAATTTTATCCTTTAAACTGACCAACATGTCAACAATCTTTTCATTAGTAATCAACGACTTCCTATTCCCCGGAGATATAAATATAACATGACACAGATGCCCATTCCTCTAAGCCATTCTTCAAAATGGGAAAGACAAACAAATATCTGTGTTGACTTTCAAAAATCAAATGGAGGGCAAAGTAAAAGCCAGACGATTTGTCCCAATCTTGATTCAGGGCAATAATTCAAAAGTTTAAAGAGCGGAACTATGACAAGAGTACAAAGATTACTTTCCAACCACACACGGTGAGTAGGATGGTATGCAAAGTGAAGAAAATCTCCAAACCTCAGTGTTACAGTACGGCAGCAAAGAAAGGCTAGTAGAGATCATTATCTCCAACATCACAAGCATCAGATGCCATCTAGATACCGACCAGTTATTTGGGAGCGATGTCAGGAAAAAAAAAAATAAAGAAAAAAAATTATATTATATATATATATATATATATATATATATATATATATATATATATATATATATATATATATATATATATATATATATATATATATATAGACAGAGAGAGAGAGAATAATGAGTTCTCTAGTGTGAGATTATACAACAGCAATAAGAAATGTATTATTTAAAGTCTTTTTACATGGGTTAACAATTAGTGGGAAGGGTGCTGTATTTACGTCACATTAGCGTTTATTGATAGAAAACAGGAGAGGATCATTAAAGCTCTAACTTTGTTTGAAATCCAGTTCTCAAGGTCGGCTCTGAATATCTGGGTTTAAACATCACCTTCTGCATTATTTTTAAGAATAAAACCATGGTGCTTTTGTTATGTTGGAGCTGCAAAGCAAACAAACTGGCTGCTTTCAACTGAGGTTTTTTTTATTCAACTATCGCTGCATTTTAAATGCATCTATGGGGTTTTTATTTTCTTTTTTCCCAAGAAGGCTTTCTCATTGCAAAGCCAAGCGAAGCAGAACACATGGAAAAAAAATATTTTTTTTTACACAATATCAGGAATCTTACATCTTATTTTTATTCAACTTTTTTAAAGCAGAGAAATCAGATCATCTGGGCTGAAAAGATAACAGGAGGGGGTTCGTACTTTATACTTAACGCTTAATTATAAGGCATTACAAGTTCAAGCTCCCACACGAATGAATCAATCGAGACAGTCATGATGACTTATGAAAAAAGAGCTGGGTTTGTTCGATCCTAAAAGCGCCATCATGATAACCACTAATCCCAGAATGGATGCTGTGCTTTTTTTTTTGCCTGTTTCCATATGATGGGAGGGGCCCTTCACGAATGCGAGGCTCTTGAAGGAGTGACTAAGAGCGGTGTTTTTGTTTCCAAACTGTAAAACATTTAACAGCTAAAGGAGTATGAATCAAACCTAAATGTGGTGAAATAAATCTGATTTCAGAAATGACGCCTATTCTTCTGTTTAGACAACCGACGTAGCAGAGAGCGTTTGTCTGGCAGCCAGCAACTACAGTAAATTCCCTTCGGTCAAGGTTCAGTGCTGTTGTCTAAAACAAACAGAAACATTGTCATTCTTGAATTTCTGTCAAGCAGAAGAAAAGTTGCCTACTTGTATGACAGAGACAAACCCTCTGTTTATAGTATACTTTGAGAAAGTTAAGCATCTCGGCTGCATACCCCCAATCTACTTTTATAGGGATCCTATGTGATAGACCAACACTCGTGTTCATTTACCGTCTGAACTGAAGAAAACATTGGCACCACATTATGCTTCCACCTCCCTGTCTTAAGTCGAGTGACCCTGCATTTACTCCAACCAGCCTCCCTGTCCCTGTTGGAAGAGAGGTATCCCTATGGCATAATGAGTCCACCACCGTACCACCAAGTCTTTTTTCAGGTTTTCTATGGGATTACTCTGTGACACTCCATTGACCTTTCCATCAACCAACTTCCCTGAAAAGACTTATACAACTTTATTTGTCATTCGGTATGCACAAAGTGCGTACAGAACGAAATTTCGTTTCGTACAGCTTTTGTAAATCGCAGTAGAAGTTAAATCACAGTTTTAGGTGCGGCAGAGATTTAGAAGTAAACAGTAGATTTTAAATATACAGTATACAAACAATTGAAATGTAACAAAAAAAGAGACATTATTTATGTACAGATTGGATTGTGCAAGGGCATTTGTGCATGAATGCATTTATTTGTGCAATTTTAAGACCAGGAGTCCGATAGCATTTGTAATGCTATATGAGCTGCAATGATGCAAAAATGTGCAAAAAATGCAAATGTTGTGCAGAGTTTGTGGGTTGTAGTTTAGCAGTTCAGCAGCAGTTTAACAGTCTGATGGCAAAAATAGCATCCCCCGTAGCATGATGCTACCACCACCGTGTCTCACTTTAGGGACACGGGCCCATGGTGGTCAAGGAGTTTGTTTTATGTCTCATTAGAACAGAGCCACTGTTTGCTGTGTTTAAAGTATGCTGGCAGCATACTTTAAACAGGGTATTTTATAGCTTTTTTCAACAATGACTTTCATTTTGCCACTCTTCCAAAAAAAAAAAAAAAAAAAAAAAGTTAGGCTTGTGGAGTGCCAAGATAACACATATCTTCTTGGCTGATTTTCCCACTTAAGCTGCAGAGTTAACTGAGCCCTTTGGTTGTTTCCTATCCAGTGAATGCTTGGAAGAGCAGCCAGGTCTTGACTTTCAGTTGTGTCATGCCTGATGTTTCTGCTCTGCTCCTTGGTCTTCATGAAGCTGTTTGTTCACAATTGTTCTCTAGCAAACCTCGGAGGCCCTCACAGAACAGGTAGATTTACACAGACCTAAATTACATGCATGTGGACAAACTGACAAATTAGGTCTCGTCTGAAGGCAACTGGATGCACTGGAATCTGTGATGGGGTGTCACACCAAAAGGGGGCCTATTAAAAATGTACCCCATACTTATCAGACTTTTATTTATGAAGAATCTGAAAGCTGTTATATTCTTTCCACGTCCCTATAATGCACTACTCTGTGTTGGCCTATCACATAAAATCTCAATAAAATGCCTTAAGGTTGATGGTGGTAGCAAGATAAAAAATTTAAAAACTCAATGGGTGTGAATACTTTTGCAAGACGATGCAGGTATTTGACAGAGCTGAGAAATCTGCTCAGCACTTGCCCCAGTGCAGCTGCAGTGGAGCCCCGTCTCATTTGCAAATGAAACGAACTGTACAGTGATTCCGCCGTGCTCTGGTGTAAGCGGGGATTAGTCTGATTTTAAGTGTTTGCCAGGCGCCGGCGCTGCGTTAGGCACACTAGACGGCTGACTAAGTTGGCATCGAGGCCGGCTGCCCGTGCCAGGCCCCGTTAGCGGCAGGTCGCCTCTGTGGAGGAGCAACAATGCGGATGATCATAATTCGCTCATCAAACCCGGGGGGAGCCTGATTGCACACTTCAGCGGGTATGAAGTTTGTCGGCTGGAATCCCAAGAAGAGACTCGACTCGACATCCTGTTAGATGGGTCCGGTTTTTTTTTCCTACCGTTTGCTCTTGACTGCTAAGAGGGAACCGATGATGTCCGCCTATTGTTTGGCTTCATTTTGTTTGTCACTATCAGCGTTTTGTTTCTAATCCCTTCGACTCCTTAAATTTGCTCAGACAATGACGGAGATTTCTGCTCCGCAGAGAGCCTTGCATCAGTATGCATTTTGTGCTGAAACCAGTCGAACAAGTGCTAAGTGCTTTAACAGCGCAGGGAAAGGCTTTTGTGCGCCAGCGCGCGACGGTGCCTAAACCTCCGTGCGACGCGGCCACGACTCAACATAAATACAAAATTGTCAAGAAAGCCCTTTTGGCTCGCATGTTGTGAAAGTCAAGGCGAAAGGGAGGCGATTCAGCAACCAGCTGTGTGGTAACACAACTACCTGACACCATCTTAAAGAGTTCTTGATAAAGCTTTTAAAGGCCGACGCTGCGCTTGTTCAAAGAAAAAGAGAAAAAAAATCTTCCATATCTTAGAGCGAGGCCATGTCTATTCATTAGAACTGTCACGGGCACTAAGGGTTCCTCTGAGTAGCAGGCTGCTAACAGCATGCTGACAGGGGTTAAGCGACATGTTCTGCTGCTACGCTCCGGGCTGCGGCGCGCGCCGAGCTCAGCCCGCTGCCGCTTAATAGACACAGAGCGCTCCTCTGTCTGAATGTACAGTAAATAGAACCCGGGAGAGACGAGTCGCACGCCGTCCGCGTCTCGTCGGCGTTTTTGTGTTCATGCGCCGACAAATAATTCCGATGGCTCTCCAAATGCATTCGCAACAAAAGCTGCGAGTGGAACCGCCGAAGCATCAGAGGAAGACTGAAAGGCAAATGATGGTTTTATTCAGGACTGCGTACAGTCCCCATTCACCGGGGCGGCCTTGCACTCCTGTGTGTTTTTAACAAATTAAAAAACAAATGGAGGGAGATCGCGAAACTGCAACACCTCCCTGCTGCCGGCACAACAGACGCTTTAATTTAGGATGCGAGCGAGGTCGCGTGTGGGAGAGACATTCCATAAAATAAAAAAAAGGTTGCTTAAGACGAAGGGTGGAAGAATGGAGCAGGAAGTCTCTCCACAGGTGAAAAAGGAAAAAAAAAAATATCCAGACGGCAGCGATGATTGGGGGGGGAGATGCAATTAAATGATGCAGTAGCCTATTCAAAAAAAAAAAAAAAAAAACTAACAGAAAAATAGGCTTCAGGCTTGAATACTTATCAGCGGTGAAAGCAACAGAAGGAGAGCTCACTTAATGAATGGATCACCTCGAAGCTCATTAGGCGAGGACTGGAGTACAGTTTGACGACGCGCGCTCAAGGATCCCAGCAGCCCGTACGAACACTTTACGAGGCCCCCAGTCAAACGCGCTGACGCGGTGCGACGAGGCCGGCCCGGCGACGCCGAACGCGCTTCTCTTGTTTGATTCTGCCTAAGTGTTCGCCCCTCGTTGTTTACTCTGGGATAGCAGGTACGTTAATTAGCAAACAGATAAAAGCTGAGCAGGAAAATTGAATCGTTTGTTGTTCTTGGATGAAATACTTCCAAATGTATGAATAGAAGAGGAAAATTAGAGCTGCACTCATCAGGATTGTCCTTGCTGGTACTTATTTCCAGGTGTTCTCTCCAAAGCCTGAGGTGCCAATTTTGACTGGTTAAGATTTTCTTTTTTCCCCAAAGAACAATGATGCATAAAATATTAAAACAATTGCCAATTGTTCTCGGACCGGGATAATAGTTTTGAGTCCAACATAAAATCAAGGAATTACAAGATCATCTACATTCAGCCACATTTTCTGTCCCTAATTTGATTTTGACTAAACTTGGATTGACTTGCCGATTAGTGATCAGAGCTTTATTCATGCATGTCTTGACAAAACATTTAAGGCTGATCATTCATTCTCTAAACCAACAGGATGTGTCGTTTTATTGAAGCAAACTGAAGCCACAGGAGGGGGAAAATATCCATTTGTGTGCAAGTATTTGTGAGAGGCCTGGTTATCACAGATAATTCAGTTCAGATAAAAAGTGACTCATTGTATTCAAAGGGTTCAAATGGGCCAACAGGAGATTCTAATCTAGCAATAACCTTGAGTTAAAAAGAGACCTTGAGTGTCACTGTGTTCAAGCAAAACATTTCAAACTAAAATTTAGGTCATGATCCAAATATTTTAAAAACAGAAAAGAAAGATTTTCCATTGCTGCTATAATATTATGATATATTGATTGTTATTAGTATACATTTATCAGTACCATTCAGTTATTGTTTTTTTCTTTATTATTCTGATACATAGAGGCTTTAGCAAAAAACAGAAAAACACCCACATAATTTAGTAGTTATTTTCACATGCTTTTTTCTATAATTCTTTTAAAGTAATAGTTACAGAGATAGCAGTTAATAACATAATATAAATAACCCTTGAGGTCTTTATTTACTGTAAATCCAGATTTGTTTTTCCTTTTAGCTGAAACTGATAGCTAGTCCAAGACAAGCCAAGCTCAAAGTGGACTATCTTAAAACAACTTCAATCATAAAATAGTCAAAGTGGTTTATACCAGCACTAGCATATAAACCGCTCATCATCATGTTTTATTAGACAGTTGCTTACAGAGAGGAGGATGACTATTTACATGGACCTTCCAGTGTGGAACATGCACCCAGAAAGGAACAGGTAAAGCATTCTGGTTTGCTCTAAGCTTTCAGATGCAGATAAGGTATAAAACGGTCCCTTTTATAAAACAACAACAGTATCTGTGATACTTTATACTTTATTCTTTCTCTCCATCTTGACTCTATATCTCTCTCTGCAGGTGTAGGCGCAGACTCTGAGGATGTTATCTTCACTCTTTTTCCTCTATTCTATTTCTGACAACTTTTCTCCTATTACTCCATTTTGTCTCTTCCTTTTCCCTTTCCATTTCTGTGTCCATTGAACTTGAAATAATCCCAAAATAATATCTAATAAGAGATTATGTTAGCTGGGTAATAAGTCAGGCTATCTGCTCAGCATCAGTCCATTCCAGCTGTAGTTTTAAAACAGTCGTACTCTGACAAGTGTGTCGGCCGGTGCTCTTTCTGTGACCACCCAACACAATGACCACCCGTGTGTTTAATGATTGGAAACCATTGGAAAATTTTACATTTTTCTTTGGCAGGCAGTGAGCAGCAGCAAGTGGGGGGGGGAGGCACAGCCCTGTATTATTCTATGCTCCACACCGCTGGGGAAAACTCCCGTCACTATGCACAAACGGTTACGACAGAAAACATAGCATTTTTTTGCTAAAAGATGTTTAAACTAACAAACTATGAACCAAAAGACACAATTTTTTTTTCTTGCCACTGATTGAAACAAAGGAGGGTTGCTGTGCGTAGTTTTAAACTTATATCACATTAAAAAAAGAGCAGGAAAGGCCAAAACCCTTTTTAAACCCACACAGACGCACACTATTTCCTTCTAAGCCAGTTCCTGTGCGGTAGAGAGCAAAGCTACCTGCCTTTCAACTCAAGACAGCATCCACTGCACTGCGCCTCTGGCTGTCCCATTCTAGCCAACTTTACTGTATCAATAACACAGTAAAACCTCTAAATGAGGGAGATCAAGGGCTCCTCTGATATCATCACGATTACTATCTGCACATAACAGTAAAGAGGGGTGTTAGACCTTTTTAGATCTGGCTCGCTTTGGGGTGGGAAGGGGCAAGCCGAGGCACGCCGGCAGGCCTCGGAGAGGGGAGCAGGAAAGAAAGGGAAACCTGTGTTTTCACAGACTGCAACTGTGATCTGACAGGCGAGGGATAAGCCACTTGTAATTTAAGATGTTCAAAGATCTTCTGAAGAGGAAGGAGAAAGCAAAATAAGCGAGGACGACATGGTTGGACTCACTCTATAAGCAAGGAGAGAGATAGACGGCATTAGAGTGATCTAAAGTGATCTAATCAAAGGCTTTCCAGTTAGTTCAGGGCGATTCTTTTGCTACTAGGGACTCTCAGTGGAGTTATTTTAAACAACAGCTTTTAGGTGTTGTTGTTGTTACAGAATGACAAAATCCTATAGTAACTTTCATTAATTTACCTCAGTATCATATTAGAGAGTAGACTTTGCAGTCAAAACAGTTGCTGATTAGAGCCATATTGTATTAACATTATACATTTAAACTTTATTTATATATGTAATTTGTACTTTTATAAGTAAATGAAATTCTCCAAAGAAAAAAACAATGGATATGATTCACGACTACTGACTGTTTTCTTACTGTGTCCTTTGATTGACTACTATAAAGGAAATCCATATATGCAAATCGACGAGTGACGCCACTTTACCCGTAGAAATTCAGACTACAAGGGATAATTAAAAACAATGCCAAATAGAATAATCGATAAATTAATGACGATTTACATTTTTATGGTTTCAGTCCTGGTAAACAGAAAGTACATGTTTCCACCGGTTATAGTTTTTCAAAGATAATTCAAATAATTATATATAATTATTTAAATCTAGACCTTAGGTGTAAAAACACTACAGAATAATTTTTTATTGAAAAAAATGAACCCACAACAAGAAAATTAGTGTGCGAAAAAGAATAAGTGCGCCCCATAATAGTGATAACACATAACAGGCTTTGGTAATTATAGCACCGTGCTTTATGGACTCACATCTCTATATTACTCAGATCCAACTAATGTGCATAATCATTCCTGAAGTCGTGTGGAGGAACCTGGTCTGTGGATAAAAGTGGCATCTGCTTTTTGTACTTTTAGTTATAATTATTTTAGAACTTGGTAAAGACCAAAAAGAGTATAATGTCTGCATATGAAACATCTTGACATGAACGTGACTAGATCTAGTTATTTGTCCATTCAGACATTTATTTTTAACCGTTTAGGCCAATCAAGGACGTGGGTTAGGGTCTGAAAAGCCCTGAAACTGAAAGAGAAGCAGAGAAGCATGTAACACTAAGGAGAGGGAACTGTTCCCTCTTTTCCTTGATGACAGGGAGATGAAAACCACACACACATTTTCAACAAGCTAAAGACTCACCGTCTTGTTTGACTTGGTCAGCTCCACGAGCTTCTTCTGTTTCAG